>NW_024426663.1:42905127-42964001 GCF_017311325.1 Ursus maritimus
AATCCCCAAAGCACTCAGTGCCATGCTGTGCCCACAGAAGGGAATCGCTAAGCCTGCTGCGGTTGACTGGAGCCTCCTTCCCCGCCCCCCTGCACAATTCCCAGAGGTGGTCTCCAGCCAAGCTCTGTCTAAAGTAATTGAAGCTTGGGATGTGTATTATCATTATGCTAATGGTTATTACTTCCTTTATTTTTGAAGAAGTGGTTGTTGGGATCCAAGCTAACTATATAGTTAGATTTTCTGCATTCCACTGAGCAATTCTCAATTAGAAGCTGCCTCTCAGTCTTCTCCTCTCCTAGGTCACCCTCCTCTCCTCAGTAGAAGGATGAGAGGAAGTTTTAGTATTTACCCTGAGATGGAAAGCCTTGAGCACTTGAGCCCCAGGGCTGCTTCTGGACTATTGTTTTTGTTCGGCTTCTCCCAGATTTTTCAACAAAAGCTGTCAGAAACCAAGTTTGTGTCTGAAGAGCAACTTCATCTATGATTTCTAATTCTTTCTACTCCCTGCCGTGCTTCTTGCTATCTGGAAACTTCTCAGCCAAGTAGCAGACTCTTGGCACAGATAGTTCTTTTCCTCTCTCAAATTCTGTATTCTTCCTTGGCATGTTAGTTTGTTTTTCAGAAAACTGTATTTTCATAAAACTACCCAGGAATCAGTGTTAGGTTTTCTGACATGAAATAACTTCAAAGCATGTGTTTCAGCAAAAGGGGAGCCTTTGTAGGTTTTTTCTTTTTTTTTTTTTCTTTTTTTTGAGGAGTTCAGATTTTCTGTTTATGGAGAAGAGTTCCTAGGAATTTTGTGCTTAGCTGGAAGTATTCAACACATTTACTTATTTCCTCAATATTCATTTTTCTTCCTGGGTCTGCAGGGGTAAAGTTTAGGAGTTAAGGGCTCTGATCCTGGTTCAGTCTCTAGCTTCGCCGTTTTAGGGAAATTCCTTTTCTTCTGTGGATTTCCATTTCCTCCTGTATAAAATGATGAGGAGAGTGGGCAGATGAAAGAGTTCTCTTTAAAGCACCTTTTGAGAATAAAACACTATGATTCTACCATTGAATTCACAGCTTTTCAATACCAGACAAGACCTAGCATTAGTGTTGACAGGTACATATTTGGGGACATTCTTGATTAAAAAGAGAGAGAGAGTCCAATGAAAAATGAAGACTTTTGTGCCAATGCCATTGACTTATAGTCAGGGTGACTTTCATGTCCTAAGTAGATGTAAGCAGAACATTCATTAATTGAGGCTTAGATAATACCTCTTTTATCAAGATTAATCACTTATTTTTAAATTAGGCATTTTGAATTGACACAGCCAGTGTGACCCTTTATAGCTCTGAGGTTCTTTTTGGTGAATAAGCACAGTCTGCACTAATGAGAAGAAAATAATGTACATAGGTCTCCTCTCCATAACCAAGTCATCAGGAATAATGTAATAACCGAAAGCAAATCTCAGATGGAATTATGATTGATGGGCAAGTTGTTGCCATCAAGGAGGTACAAACTGTTGTACAGTCTGTTTTCATAAGTGCCATACATTCCCAGCTTTCTGCCCCTTAGACATTATGATAAAGGTCTTGCATGGAATATTCATTCCAGACTGGTGTGACAATGTTCTTGAGGCAGGATTAGCTGCCTCTCTGGTCCGAATTAGGTGACAGATTCCACTTAAGGTGACAGGATATAAGACCCAATTAGAGTCCCAGGCTTAGGACACCATTTAGAATCCTATATCCCCATTCATCAGCAGTAAATTTGCATGTTTTTGAATCAACCCACATTTCTTGAACAACACTCAATATGAAAATGACTTTTTAAAAAGATTTTTTATTTACTTCTTTTAGAGAGAAAGAGAGTGTGAGCAGGGAGAGGGGCAAAGACAGAGAGGGAGAGAGAGAGAAAATCCCAAACAGACTTCGTGCTGAGTGCAGAGCCTGACGTGGGGCTCAATCCCAGGACCTTGAGATCATGACCTGAGCTGAAATCTGATGCTTAAGTGACTAAGCTACCTAAGTGCCCCTGAAAATGACTTTTAAAGTCCATTATGTGAAGTAATAAATCTTTTAGTTTTAGCTCAAAGTAACAAATAGCTCATGCTTTTGTGAATAGCCATATCTGGAGTGTGGAGACCACATTAAGATTTTTCAGATCTCAAAGAATGCCCCTAAGATGAAAAATAAAACCCTCTACTGTCTGTGTGTCTCTGTTACACACACACACACACACACACACACACACACACCCCACTACATATGGTAACATACTTTTGGATACATTGTTTCAGGCTATATAACAACATGATAAAAATTTCTAGTAGGACCAAAGATGGTATCTGTTTAGGAATAAGACTTTACTAATTTTATATAACTTGAAATAGTCAATGAATATAAAAACATGTACGTGTATGTAAACACCTCCTTTTATTTTACATAAATAAGAACATGCTGTAAATACTGTATGTACCTTGGGTGGTGGTGGTGGTTGTTGTTTTTTACATATAAATTCTTCTGAACATCTTTCTATAGCAGCATGTATAAAGCAACTCTTTTCTTCAATATATTTATCATGAAAATATATTTTATAACTTATAAATTATATTTTATCATTTATAAAGCATCCATGTTTGTTACAAGATCCATGTCCAACCTAGTGTGTTTTTTCACGAGTCACAGATTGATCATAAACATGTGATTACTCTGTTTTTAAAAATATTAGGTCTAATTTAAACTGATAAATTCTATTATTCATGAGACCATAGTTTGGCAAGCTTTTTTTTTTTTTTTTTTTTTAAATAAAGGGCCAAAGTAGTAAATATTTCAGGCTTTGGGGGCTGTAAGGATTCTGCCACAACTACTCATATCTATCACATAGCATGAAAGCAGCCCACAGCAATATGTAAACTAAGGAATGTGGCTGTGTTTCATTAAAATCTTATTTCAGAAACAGGCTATAGGCTTGATTTGGCCTGAGGGCCAGAGTTTGCTGAGCCCTGCCACTAGACCAACCTCTGGAAGTGACCAACTTGTGAATAAGTTTCCACAAAAATTCCACAAATTGGGAGTTTCTTAAAGGAAGGGATTGTTATCTTGTCATCTCCAATTCTCCCCAGTACCTATATGAACAGTAATTCAACAAATGTTTTTCAAATTGAAGAATTCATTCCCAGAAGATTTGTAAAATCAACCCATTGTTTTACCATTTGCTCTCCCTGAACATGAGCTATGTTGTTTGTAACTGAAGACGGTTCTGGCAGTCTCTGACTATGTCTTACCCTTGTGTATAGCTAAGGAGTTGTAGAGGCTCTAAAAATATATTACTAATCATAACAAAACAGTTTCATCAAGAAATAGAAAATAAGTTCTCTAACAAAGCTGAGGTGTAACTTCATGCAGTTAGTTTCTGCTCTCTTGTTGATGTTCTGCTATAAAGCTTTACTGGGCACCATGTTTGTATTACTGTTATCATTTGAAGTTTGTGATTGATCCAATTTGTTTTTTGTTGTCCATAATCAAAAATAATTGAAAATCACTGTTATGCTTCCTGTCGGTTTTGAGAAAACTACTCTGTAATATCTATTTAGAGTCATTAACTTACCAAATAAGTATATGTATGTGTTAAGGAGAAAGAGCTGGAACAAGGACCTATATCTCTGCATAGTATAATTTTGTGCTCTTCCTACCACCATCTCTAGTTGTGCTTTACCAAAAATATCAGTATAAATGTGAATTGTGTCTTCTAAGCAAATGATGCATTTTAGAGTTCATTTCTTCCTAAACCATGAAGCACCATTCATAAATAAGTTGGTAAGCTCCCTGAAACCTCTGTAAGCCACACTGGAAGAAAAATCTAAGTCAGGTAGAGCTGTGTTTATTCTAGCCTAGAAGAGAGATATTTCTAGTTCTTGCTCTTGATAGCGTTATAACTTGAGCACAGAATGTCAGGATTCCATTACTCTGGCTTTTTGGTTCCATCACATTGTTTCTGATTTCCTAGCCTTTAATTATTTGAATTCCTATTTTTGCTCCAGAAGGTGGGCCTGTGCCAGGTTAGTTAACCTTAAGCTACTGGCTGAAAGGATTGTCAGTGATCCCTGTATCCAACCCAGTCACTTCCTGATCTAAAGCACTCAAACCAACTGGAACACAAATAACCATGAAATCCTCACTGGCCACACCTTTCCCTGGCTCCAAGAGAAGCTTCAGAAAAAAGAACAGAAATCAACTTTTATAAAAGGATTAGCTTGGGTGAGGAACATTCTTCATAGCCAAGTAAATAGAACTTGAGAACCCGCTTGGCTGGCCTTCAAGGCACTGGTATCTTTGGGGATTTCAGGGTCTGTGTTTCATTTCTGCAGGTTTACAAACATGGAACACCTTTGGAAGGGTGCCAGAGGTCCCACATAGGTCTAAAGATGCATCAACCAAACATGTATCAGATTTAGTCTCCAGAATAATACTATGAGGTTGGTAGTACTATTATCTTCATTTTGCCACTTGCTCAACTTCTTGTACCTGGGATTCAAATATAGAACGTTTAACTCTGAGCACTGACTTTTTAACATTGTGCTACAATTCCCCATTTTGAAGAGTTGATCCCACAAATGATAAGTAGAGATCCCTGGATTGCTAGGCCAAGCATTAGCCTATCAAATTGCTGGGAACAATAAATACCATAACGTATGTTGACTGCTGTGTACAGTTTCTGGCACAGAATTAAGCAGTGGATAAAATGTTAACTGTTAATATTAATAATCTGGATAGGCTTTGGGCAAATTAGAAGGAAAAGTCTTCTTAATTTTATTTAAATAATTTGCTTAAAGTATCTAATTTTATCAATATTGTTGTTAAACCAGAAACTCAGCATGCAAGAAGCTGTATGTACCATAGTCTGGGAAAACTGCCTTGGTTCCCCCTTTTATAGCCTTGAATTCAGTGACACACAGATGTCAGTGGTTCAGAAGTGAGAAGAATGGACGATAAGAGATTCTTTCTTGTGTTTAAATTTGAGGTTTGCCTTTCTACTTTCAACTTTATCTTCAGAACAGTCTCCTGGCTGGGTCTGGGTCTTCCTTGGTTTATGGAAGGTGGCAAGAAAAGTCCTAGAGTACTTTGTTTGTAATCAACATGACAAATAACGGGCTCTTACCTGGGAGGCTCTGGATAAGAGACTGGCTACTAAGGCAGGGGAAAACCTGTGGGAGCAATTATTTCTGGTCTCCCTTATCAAGCTCAGAATAATCTTTCCTTTACGATACTCATGTCACATGAACACAGTAAATATTAAATTCCAAAAAAAGAAAAAAAAATCTCTTACAGAAACAGCTGTGTTCAATACACAGCCAGTTTACTCTGGCAAATTGCTAGAAATGGAAAAGTTTCCATTTCTTTTTGTGTTTATTCTTGATAGTTGTCTTGTAAAAACTGCCTTTTGTAAATAAGGGAAGCCTGGTTTTAAACAGCTTTGACTAATATCTGTAGTTGGAGTATTAAGTTCTACAAAGTTTTAGAAAATTAAGATAAATCGGTTGGAAAGACATATATGTAACAAAGAAAATATTTTGAAGTATCCTGCTCCCATAGTTCCGTTTCTTTTTCCATCTTGTGTGTAAACTGGATTTTGATCTTTTATGTGTACATTGTCACTTAGTGTAAAACCTGAGAGATATCATTTAATCCCAGAATTGGATCTCACTGAATGCCTTGCTCACGGACACCACGCTGTCTTTGTGTAAATGTTCATTGCTGATGCATATCTAGAATGGGGAAAAATTAGTTTTTCGAATAGCAGAAATACCCAACAGTTAATCACACTGGGTTTATGAGTTGTAGCAAAGCAACCCAGTGGATTAGTGGATTCTCTGAATAGGAACTTTGCTCTCTCTGATTTTTACCCAATTCCACGCACATTGCTGGGAACTCTTGAAGTTCTCAGTCAGTGCTGAAGAATTGAAAAAGAAGCCACAAAATTCAGATGACAAAATTAGCTAGGTGTGCCCTGATGGAGAAGTCTGTCCCATGGCAAAAATATTAGGTGATTAGGGAATGGAATAACTACTACAGACAGCCAGGATCTCATTAAGTGTGGCACATTCATTACAATAAATGAACATTTGGTGCTTGGAAGAATGAATTTTGTGAAGTATCCAAATTAATGGCAGGGAGTAGCCTAGGTTTTGGGGAGATGAGAGTCCTCTGCTTTCAGATTAATGAAGCAGGGCTCTTGTTTTTCTTGTTTGTGTTATTAAATAAGACTTATTAACTTGTCACCTACATAATACTCTGTGTTTGAATAAATAAAGGTAAAATCTCAGATATGTTCCATAGTGTTGACAATGACTGTTTATTTGTAAATTGTAATTTGTGGGGGGTTCTCTCTTTCATTTCACCTTGAAATATTTTTCTTCATCCAAATTTTTCTAGATAGAGGCCAAGTGTTAAATTTTCTGTTGTGTAATATAATCTCTGTCTCTTTCACTCCACACCTTGGCATCGGGGACATATAAATGAAGTTTTCTCAGTACCCTCAGTCCCTGTCACTATAGCAGATAATTACTAGATACAGAAACAATGTTTAATGAATTTCTCCTGAAAGTATGTATCTCGCTTCAAGTTGTTCATGCAAACATTGAAGAGGACAGACAAAGCCTGCTGATCACCACTAGCAAACCTCTCTCTAGTAGAACTCAACACTTCAGTCTGTACTCTTTGGTTACAGTTGTTCAACCAGTTACTAATCTAGCTAGTTGTAACTGGTTGAACAACTGAACCCAAAGGGTGCAAAGTGGTAACATTTCATTGAGAAGTCGGCTGGGGACAAAGAAAACACTGCCAGATTCCCCTTCAGTATGCCAAGGGAAAATTCCTTCTCAAGTAGAAGCTACATGGTGCCTCTTTGAATTATCATTAATTTGTAATGCTGTATAAGCTCACACATACCATCCGCTCTTGTGATGAGGCTTATTTGAAGTGTAATGTGCTGCCGCCGTAGAAAGTGATACTAACCATGTGTTAATTATTGTCTGAAAATAACCAAGGATATATACAATAAAAAGTTTTTGTTTTTTCTGTTTTTTTTTTTTTTTTAATGCATGCTTCTTTTATTGATAGTTGTGTCTCTGGACTAAAGTGAGATATGTGATGTGACATGTAAATTCTGATGTGAAATAGACAGTCATTTGCAGTTTATAGGGGGGAATGTCTCCATGTACATTTGTGGTCAAGAGCAAGAAGCTTTTAGATGATTATTCTATTTTGGAATAAACATCCAAAATAGGTTTCTTAGTCTTGATGTCACACCATATTCGCAAAACATTATGGTAAAGCTATTTTTCATTGTCTCAGAATGTTTTCTCTATGAGGACCCAGGGAATATTTCTACCTGAGGCTTCAGAATCAAGCTGAGCCCCATGTCTTTTGAGTAATTTCAAACTGTGTAAAAGATTGTGTTCTCTTTTCATATTGACTGCTAAGATGCTTGCTTTTCACATGTGGGACCTGTGGGATACATTTTGAACAATAATTTTGTTTTCACATTCTTTTTTTTTTTTTAAGTTACACTTTATTTATTTTTTAAAGATTTTATTTATTTATTCGACAGAGACAGAGACAGCCAGCGAGAGAGGGAACACAAGCAGGGGGAGTGGAAGAGGAAGAAGCAGGCTCATAGCGGAGGAGCCTGATGTGGGGCTCGATCCCATAACACCGGGATCATGCCCTGAGCCGAAGGCAGACGCTTAACTGCTGTGCCACCCAGGCGCCCCTGTTTTCACATTCTTCTTCGTCACCATCAAATATTTTCTTTAGGCACGATACAATTAACTAATGCATAACGAGCCAAAAACTGTTTCCAGATGAGATTGCTGTTGAGGTATGAATGTATCTGTCCTCCAACTTTCCACCTTATTTTCTTTTGTCATATTTCTGTTGAGTAGGGCTCTCTTGTTCCTTGGAGATTTCATTCTCTGTTGCCCATGCCAGGACCACACTTTACATCTCCGTGCTTCTCTCTGCCTTCAGACCTCTGTGTCCATCAGTATGTGCTCTTTCTCCTGTAGGTCTTCAAACATGGACACAAAGTTGTACAAGAGTTGAGCTGTTTTTCATCAGAAATTCATGAACCTGTAGCATAGGTGGATTTGACTGCTTTACTAAACTTTGAAGTATTGTGAGGAATATTCACTTTAATCGTGCACCACACAGCCTTTTGTTATCTTGATGGTCCTGTCCCATGGCATGGAGTCTTAGCTTTCCAGAATCAGCACTTCTGCTCTGACCATGTGACTCCCCCAATTGTTGAAACTCCCTGGGGGTGTGTCCCAGGGTCTCACCCCCCACTCCCATCCCTGAATTCCCAGGAATAGCATGTTCTCCACCTTGTTTACTTTGCTTTTCAGTATTAATTGTTCTAGAGAAGTGCCTTCACTCACTCACTTAACAAACATCTTCTATGTATCCACTATGTTCTAGATGCAGGAGACACTAACATAAATAAATAACAAATAAAACCTATTTCCGAGGGAGTTCAAATTAAAGGAGTTTAAATAGAGGTGAGAGTAGAGATTTAAATAGGTTATCAAGACAAACATGTGGTGAGTGCCATGATTAGCAATATGTATAGGGCTTTAATGGGAGTGGATAGGAGTAGGACCTAATCTAGTGTGGGGTGAAAGGCATGACGTCAGGTGAATCTTAAAGAGTAAATGTGGGTTGAGGGAAGAAGTAGAAGTTCCAGGAGGAGAGAAATAACAGAAGCAGAGATGTTCAGGGAAGAAATCACATGGTTTGTGCGACAAAGAGACAATGATAAGTAGGTCATTGACAAGATGTGAAACTAGAAATAAACAAAGATTGGATCCTGGGAACCTTGTGTGCCAGCATAAGGACTTCGAATTTGTCCTGGAACCATGAGGTATTCAAGCAATGGTGGGGCAAGATCATATCATGGAAGCTAGATGGAAAGTAACCATGCAAGGGACTGGATTGGAGGCAAGGAGTATAAAGGGTGAACGCTGCTACAGCTCAGACAAAACATCACATGGCTTGAGCTAGGTTAGTAGTTCTAGAGATTGAGAGAAGGATGCTAGTTCCATAAATGTTTAGTAGGTATAATAAGCATGCTGTGTGAGTATAGTTGGGAGAAGGGGATAGGTTGTTTGATGAGTAGTTATTAGTAATTGATAAATAAGACACGGAAGAAGAAGGTGAAGTTTGGGGACAGGTGGGGTGAGTTTTGAAGGTAGTAAGGGGATTGAAGTTCTGTGAACAGAAAGGTGGGGAAATATAGCAGAAAAGTAATTATAAGTATGTATCCAAACACCTTGTGTGTACATTTATATAATGCGTGCTATAGATATGTTCTCCTTTGTTCATTTATTGGTATTTTATGTAACTATAGTTGTGTTATCTAGTGATTCTTTTCTCCCGTATCATTTTTTTTGGTATGTGATAAATGTGAATCTTAAAGAGATGACCCTATCTATTTAATCTTTGCAAAGTCACATTCTTATTTCATTTTGATTATAAACAAAGTACCTAGGTGGTGGTGCTGTATTTTTTTTTTTTTTTAACCTTGGTGGCATGATTTATAGAAGGAAAATGAAAATGTCAAAGATATGTTTGCCCAAACTTTGGGTGTTGGTAAAGTGATATAATATCAGAAAATGTTTTTCTAAGTTAGCCATCTACTACAAAAGTTATATTAGTAATGTTCACAATTAATTGATGATTTCAGTCTAGCTCAGAACCAATAGAGATTGTGATCACTCATCCCTGCAGTTCCAAATGTTTTGTTCTCTCTTTTATTAGTTCTCTAGATATTCCCAGTTGGCAACTAGATATAGTTCAGTAATGGTTATGAAACTTCCTCATGCAGGTTATTGAAATTTGTGACCAGGGATTCCTACAGAGCTGCTATTGGAATTTCTGCCCTCTATTAGATTAAATCTGTCTGTACAAGCTCAAGGGAGCCTGCCTGAGGCTGTCTGGTCAATACTCTACAGTCTCTGTGAGGAAGAAGCTCTTAAGATTCTCTCAGGAGGTTAACTGTCTAAATTGGGTCTAACTAGTAGATGGTGATTTAAATAAGGGATATACTGACACTTAATTGGCATCAATCTAGCCTTAGGAAGATTTTGAAAAACAAAAACAAATTTCTTTTTGATTCAGCGTGTAAGGGATAGAGATGTAAAAAAAAAAAAACAAACAAAAAAAAAACCAAAAAAAAACACCTCTTGTTCTGTATATTGGTTCTTCAGTATTTATCAGGAAAGTGGCACCATTCAGTCCACAGACAAGCTTCACTGACCTTTGATCACAAAATCATCCTCCCCATTTTCCTCTTTTGTTGAAGTCATTGAATCATTACCACTATCATCATCATCATCATCATCATCATCATTATCATCATCATTATCAGATAGCTGCCACTTCTTGGGTGCTCAGGTTTGCCTCTGTTTGTGAACCAGGCATTCTGTGTCCAAAGCCTATGTTAACTTCTATTTCATGATCACCTTTCTGGTAGCTCAGGCTCTTATAAGGGGAAAAGGAAAAGTTGGTGTTGTGCTTTTAAAATGGATTTGAGATCCCAGGCATCTGGGCGGCTCAGTTGGTTAAGCATCCGACTCTTGATATTGGCTTATGTCATGATCTCAGGGTCGTGAGATCGAGCCCCTTGTCAGGCCCCAAGCTCAACATGGAATCTGCTTGAGATTCTCTCTCCCCCTCCCCTGTCCCTCTCCCTGCTCGTGCTCTAGCTGTCTTTCCATCTCTCTCAAAAAGTAAATAAGTAGAGTCTTCAAAATAGATTTTAAATCTAGTAAGTTCTGTTTCTCTTGGTGCTCTTTTATATAATTGACAGAGGTGATATCAGAAGAGTAAATATTATTTAAAAAAAATTCTAAGATACTAATAACCACCAGCTATGTAACTATAGGTTATTGCCATGTTTAGTGTATTAAACTGTGAAAGGCATTTCTTATTCCTCCCTTCTCCCCCTAAAAAGAATCAACTTGTTAATTTAGCATATCTCCTTCTGTCTGTTCCGTGAAACTATAATGTCTTTACAGACTAATGAGAATCATACATTTTCTCAGCTACCAAGAAATAGTAGAAATGAATGGGTTAAGAAAATCTGCTTCGCGGTCTCAAATGGTAAAAACCATTGATGTTGAAAGCTCTTCTGTTCTGCTTGAGCCTGATGGAGGATGTGGTAATGGCGAGGTACAAAGTGCACTGCGTACCCAACAAGCTAATTGCCCACTTTGAGGACTCTCTCAGGCCCAAGTGCCAAGTGAAACCTCTACTCTCAGGGAAATTAGGCAACTGCCATGGTGGTTTGCAGTTTTTAGAGGCACAGAGATTGAGTTTCTTATCTGAATGTGTGATAGTCTGTGCTAATGAAGGTGGTTCTTTGAATCAAATGCTTGTTGCTGTGGGTCTTCCCAAGTAGAATAATATGTGATGCTGTTATCCCTATTGCAGGAGCTGTGTGTGTAATTATGGTTTTGCTCTAAATAGATTGCTTTCGGAGTATAAAGCAATTCCCATTATTTCATATTCTTGTTATCTCCCAACCTCAAAAGACAAATCAGTAAATCCAGAATGTCTCTAAGAACCATACGCAGGCCAGTATTCTTTTCACATTTAGTGTCATAATGTTTTCAAACAACACAGCAATTCACAGGTAAGGTTCCTTGTGATAGGATTTGAGTGTGCATGTATGTGGTACTTCTGGCCTTCTACCTTACCCTTCTTGTTGGTGATGGTTTTTAAGGGCCCATGTGGAAGAGTAAACCATAGCACTCTCAATTTTTCAAATATCCATACAATACAGAAAGTTAGAGGCAAAGCTAATTAGTTTGTGTTCTGCCTCAATGGGTACAGGGCCATTTCTCTCCCTTCTAACACATACACAGACCACCCCTGT
Source organism: Ursus maritimus (assembly GCF_017311325.1). Taxonomy (NCBI): domain Eukaryota; kingdom Metazoa; phylum Chordata; class Mammalia; order Carnivora; family Ursidae; genus Ursus; species Ursus maritimus. The sequence goes on from NW_024426663.1 coordinate 42,917,048, forward strand.
GCCAACCAGTCACAGTTTGAAAAACATGGCAGGCTTTCCCTGGTCCCTATAGAGAATGCCTTCTTCCTCCTTCTTTTCCCTAGCATCCTGTTGCTCCTCTCCAATCTCCAGGTCAAAGGACAGTTCCTCTCAGAAGCTGTCAGGCAAAATGAGGAGCCTCTTCCACTGTGCCTGAGTTCTTTAATGTTTTCGTAACAGTAGCATAGCATTTGCCATGTTAGACTCCGTTTATCTATTTATGGGTCTGAATCCTCTTTAGACTGAGCTCCTTGAGAGAAGGGCTGTTCACAGCAATAAACCTGATGTCTGTAGACCTTCAGTATTAGTTTGTTGCATAAAATAAGTAAATAAAGAGAGGAGAATTAAGAAAATTTGGTCCTTTGGGACCAAAGGCTAGATCCCAATGGGACGGTCCAGCTGAGTTAATTCTTGGCCATTCCAGCCCAGTTGGCCTGCCCTGTGGCAGTTAGTACTCACATCTGAGCCCCTTCCCTGACTGTTGTTTTTCAGTAAATCTATAATCTCAACTCATCATAATAGCAGAGATCTTGGTAACAGGTTGCCTCACTCCTGACTGATAAGGGGAAATCCTGAACAGGTCTGGGTTGTAACCCTGTCTCAGAACCTGTGTGATCTTGACCTAGATATTTTATCTCCCTGAGGTTCAGTTTTCTCATCTCTTAAATGAGTATAAGAAAATCTTAATTAACAGGTTTGTTGTGAAGAGTAAATGAGATGGTGTGTGTTGGATGCACAGTGCAGAATATAGTATTCATTCATTGAATGAATAAACATAGTACCCAAAATAGAGAAGTGTTCCCATTTTCCCTCACTCACCCTCTATACGCCCTTTAGGTTTGCCTTGCTGACACCCCAGAGGAGATTTAGTCCCCTTGTTACCTATTCTCTTGGCCCTCTATATGCCTCATTTATAGCACTTAACATAAGGATGATTAATTAATTATACAACTTTTTGCTTAACAGATATCTCCTCTTTTAGAATATAAGTCCACAAATTTAGACACTGTTGTATTAAATGATTTTTCTCCAGTGCCTAGTACAGTGTCTGTATGAAAGGATAAGTAAACTTCATTTAACTTGCTAACTATGGCCTCTAATTTAGATTCACCCCAAATTATTACCAGTTCAGGAAAGCCTACTCAACTCCCTTAGCCCCGAGATTAACAAAACTACTCTAATTCTACATTAAAACATTATCACAGCATTTGCTCTCATCATGAACACTTTCCCTTGAGTTTCTTTTCCATACTAGATCAATTTCTGCGTTTGCTTACTGTTGATTGTTAACTATTGATTTGATCACCCTTTTCCCCCGATTTCTTAATTCTTATATATTTAACTCTTTTCATTAGATATGTATTCCTTCAACAGACCTTTGTTGTGACAGTCACTCCTCTGTGCACTGTGGAGGGATGTAAAGATGTGTGGAGTACAGTTATTCCAGTCAAGGAACTTACAGAGTAGTAGAAGAAGTCATACATGTGCAGGCTTAGCTGAAGTATAAGACTATGGGACAAATGTCCTTTTCCCCCACCCCTTTTTTAAGTAGGCTCCATGCCCAGTGTGGAGCCCAATATAGGGCTTAAATTCATGACCCTGAGATCAAGACCTGAGCTGAGATCAGGAGTTAGATACTGAATCACCTGACCAACCCAGAAGCCCCTGGACAAATAGCTTTAAAAATATACAAATCTCTAGTGTTTTAATGGTTTCCTGTCTCACCTTTAGGACTTTTATCCATTTTGAATTTATTTTTATATATGGTGTAAGAAAGTGGTCCAGTTTCATTCTTTTGCATGTTGCTGTCCAGTTTTTCTAACACCATTGTTGAAGAAACTGTCTTTTTTCCATTGGATATTCTTTCCTGCTTTGTCAAAGATTAGTTGGCCATATAGTTGTGGATCCATTTCTGGGTTTTCAGTTCTGTTCCATTGATCTATGTGTCTATTTTTGTGCCAGTACCGTACTGTCTTGATCACTACAGCTTTGTACTACAGCTTAAAGTCTGGAATCGTGATGACTCCAGCTTTGCTTTTCTTTTTCAAGATTACTTTGGCTATTCAGGGGTCTTATGTGGTTCCATACAAATTTAAGGATTGTTTGTTCTAACTCTGTGAAAAATGGTGTTGGTATTTTGATAGAGATTGCATGAAGTGTGTAGATTGCTTTGGGTAATTTAGACATTTTAACAATATTTGCAGCCACTCTGGAAAACAGTATGGAGGTTCCTCAAAAAGTTAAAAATAGAACTACCCTATGATCTAGCAATTGTACTACTAGGTATTTATCCAAAGGATACAAAAATATTAATTCGAAGGTATACATACACCCTGATGTTTATAGCAGCATTATCAACATAGCCAAATTATGGAGAGAGTCCAAATGTTCATCTATTGATCAATGGATAAAGAAGATGTGGTGTGTGTGTGTGTGTGTGTGTGTGTGTGTGTGTGTGTGAGTGCAATATTACTCAGCCATCAAAAAGAACGAAATCCTGCCATTTGCCATAACATGGATGGAGCGAGAGAGTATTTATTATGCTAAGAAAAATAAGTCAGTCAAAGAAAGACAAATAGCACATGATTTCACTCATATGTGGAATTTAAGAAATGAAATACTTGAACACGGTGGGGGAGAAAAAGAGAGGCAAACCAAGAAACAGACTCTTAACAAACTGGTAGTTAGGCGAGGGGAGGTGGATGGGGGGATGGGTGAAACGGGTGATGGGACTAAGGAATGCACTTGCTGTGATGAGCACTAGGTGTTTTATGTAATGAATTGTACACCTGAAACTAATATTACACTGTATGTAAACTAACTGGAATTCAAATAAAAACTTGGAAGAAAAAATAAAAAAATACAAACCAAGAGTTTAAATACTTTCTGCACCTGTTATTCTGTACCAAATACTCAACTTCTCCTGGTTTCTCACCAAAATATGTGCTCAAGCATTACTCCTTTAAGTCGTTGCTCAGATGTTCCTTTCCAGTGAGGTGTATCATGACTCTTCTATTTACTGTTGCAGTGCACTCCCCTACCCTACCACCATTCTCTACTTCTGCTTCTCACTCAACTGACTCCATAGCACTCATCACCTTCTTTAATACTGTATAATATACCTATATATTATACATTTGCTTATTGTCTGTCTCCCTCCACTAGATTGTGAGCTCCATGTGGGTCAGGATTTGTTAGTCATTTCTGTATCCCTAGAATGAACACCTGATACATAGTAGGCATTAAATGGATATTTGTTGAATGACTATATTAAATGAGGTAGGGATTAGCAGTTATGCACTGGGACTGGACAAATGGCCTGACTCTACCACTTTCAGCTGTATGATCTCAGATAATTTATTTGAAGCTTCTCATTCCCCAGATGTACCTACTGTAGGAGAAAGAGAATTTTACCTTTACCCTGTAGGGTCTCCTGCTGGTCCTGAAAATTAAATTGACATAGGACAGATTAACAGGAGAAGAACATATACATTTACTTAATATCAGTTTTATGTAATGTGCCTTCATAAAGTTATGAATAAAACCCAAAGAAGTAGCAAAACCTAAATGCTATAAAACTAGGTTGAACAAAGAGAGGCAAATGTGGAAGAGTAACTAAAATGTATTGGGAGGCTAAAGCAGATAAAGATTTTAACAAGGTCTGTTTGTATACAACTATCTTGGTCTTGATTCTCTGTCTCTGGTGACAAGAATGTTTCTCTACTCCTGGTATAGGGAGGGCATCTTTCACATGGGAGTTTCTGGAAGGAAAGGGAGGTGGGGTAAGTACGTTCTTCTTGCACCTGCTGTTTTTTCAGGTGCCTTTAGCTCAAAATAATCCTTATGCCAAAGTGTCATATTTGCGGGTGGTGTATTCTCCCCCACCTCCACTGTCTCCTCGGGTTGGTGGGAGGATAAAATGAATCATGTGTGTAAAGCACAAAGCCCATAGTAAGTAATGAATATTGGCTATTTGTAAAGTTAATTCACTCTTCTTTTCTATGGACACAAAGCCATACTTGATTTTCCCATTTTTGAAGACAGTAACTAAATGTGTTAACATTGCTATGTAATTGTTCCCAGCATGATTCTACACTTTGACTTGAATGACATTAAGAAATACAAACAGCGTGAGCTGAAACCAGGTTAACTAGAATAAAATCAAACATACACCATTCTCAACTATATCCCAGCCCACGTAATTCATCTGAAAGGAATTTAAGATTTTATATGTATTACGCAGAGAGTCATTAGAACACAAACAAAAGCAGGACTGATATTGGCCTGAATAGTTAATCTGCAGGGTAGCTGAGGAAACACTTCAGTCATTGGGGTAGCAATTGTAATATACTGTAAAGACCGGAGAGTAGAGAGCGCACCTAGAGCTGAGAGGTGGGTTGGCAGGGTAGCAGTAACAGACTCCGGAGAGGAGGCAATCCTTGAGCCTGCTGTGTTTTTTGTTTTGGTTTTATTTGTTTGTTTTTCAAAAATAGAGTGATATCATGGATGTTTGGATTCCATAATAAGTCTGAGATAGGGATTTGAGCTGTTCATTGAATTTGGAAGGAAAAGATCCTAGAAGGCCAGAGACTGCGGAGATTTCCAGGTGGCTGATATTGGGTTAGATATAAATCACTATAATTCAGATGTGTGTAAAAGGGGTCCTGACTTAAGACAGTCTCAATGTAATGTGACTGGGAGCATTTCTGTGTGTTTCCATGAGACAGAGCTGATTGATACTGAATAGTAAGTGAACATCCTTCAGCAAAATCTAATAGTAATGTGTGATCACGTATCTTTAAAAGTAGCCCGTTACCTGTTTTACTTGTTACTTGTCACAGCCAATTATCAGTCTGATTTGTAGGAACAAATGACCATAGGGAGGCAGAGTACTCTTTGGCTCTGCTTCCCTAAAATCACCATAGGCACATGGTCCATTGCAAGTCTTTGCCTTGGTCCTTAATCAGCCCCCATACTGATCCTGAAATCTCTATATGAAATCTTTTACTCTAGACTCTGGCAAGAAGAGCATGTACTGGTTGTGCATTCAGATCAGAAGTCCAAAAACTCTCTTGATGGTTTTCCACACAGTTACAGCCTATTGCTGTAATCCCACACAACAGCTGAAACATCTTTTTCTCATTTCTTAAATTCCTGTAGCATTTAATGTCTCTACCGCGTAATTTACATTTAATTATAAGTTGTTTTGCATCATTTAATAATGTGTTGCCTTCCTAAGACTTTTAAAAAAATTTCTTCAAGAACGTGGGCTCACCACACAGTACCAAATACAGACATGGAGTAAACCATGAATAATGGCTTCACCTCAAATTTTCTTAACCATCTTCCCAGAACAGGAGGCCACTCTAGCATAAATCTCATTTTTCTGACTTGCACCTACTTAATGTAAGAACGGATACACTGAGTTAACGGGAGTTCATGAACGAAGTGACAAGACTTCCAATAAAATAATGCAGATTTTTTTTTTTTTTTTTTTTTTTTTTTTTTTTTTTTTTTAAGAAACTGCTGGGGCGCCTGGGTGGCTCAGTTGGTTGTTTCTGCCTTCAGCTCACGTCATGATCCCAGGGTTCAGGGATTGAGTCCCGCATGGGGCTCCTTGCTCAGTGGGGAGCCTGCTTCTCCCTCTCTCCGTGCCGGCTGCACCCCCTACTTGTGCTTGCTCTCTCTCTCTGTCAAATAAATAAATAAAATCTTTTTTTTTTTTTTTTTTTTAAAAAAAGGAAACTGCTGATTGACCAACACTTTTGGAAATGAAGAGTGGAATTGGTTAGATATGAAGAACAACTTAGTGCTGGAGGAATTTCTGCCCTATTCTGATGAATAAATGTCACTGTCCTTTGAAGGCTTCCACCCCTCTTCCCAGACTAAATTTCAATGCTATCCATATTTGAGTTCCCCCTACTTCCCTCAACACTTAATACAGCCAACTTTGATGTCTTATTGTCGTATCCATTTATGTCTTAGAACTGATCCAAGTATTTAGTAGAACAGTGGTATAAATCCTAATCCATAGACTATTTCAGGCTTATTGAAATGGAATCTTATTTAGTCTCCTATTTGCTCACTGAGCAAATGGTATGTTGCCTAGAACCTTAGTATCATCACACAAAAGTGGATGAAGAAGAACCACTGTGCAGTCATTCTTTTTCAGCAAGTGTATCCCATCAGATGCTCTGTGAACCTCTTCAGTCTTTATCAAAATGAAGCCAAATGCCTTTTTTTAACTGCCTTGTAACAAAAGTTTCCTACATTGAGTCCGGTTATCTTTATGGGTGAGCAGTGAGCCCAAAATAAAATTACACTTATTTCACTAGAATTTGCAGATGCTTGTGACTTCTATTTTATTTGAGTCCAATTTGAGCTTGAAACACATCAACAAAACTGTTTAATACATTTTTTAAGTTTTTTTTTTGCCTTTCTTTTAGTTGTTTTTTTTTTTTTTGAGGGGGGAGCTTAACTTGAGTAATAAACATTATATAAATCTATAAATCTAGATATGATGCTGAGAAAAACAGTGAAAAATATCCATAGATATGAAGATTTTTCTAACATAACATATTAAGATTGAGTTATTTGGTAAAGATTCTGGATATTTGTATGAATGCCTCCTGTTTCATTGGTTTATTTCACTGCATTTCCCAGATTATGGAAACAGAGACTTGAATTTCTAGAGGACAATTTGCCCTTGGTATTAATTATTTTTAAAATTACGTTTTTGGATATGATATGAATATGAAAACATGAGATAAGTTGGTGGTTCCTTTTTCCTGAATTTGAGGCCCCAAGTATTTCTTATATCTGTTTTTCAGTTTACCGTATTCTCTCAAATAACTGGCCACCTCGTTTCTGTTCTTTCCTCAGCTACTTCTTTCTTTAACATATTGCCGCTAATCAGAATCTCTACAAGATTGACCAAAAACCTGAAGAAAACCCAACTGTTAAATGGTGGTTTCTAATTGTTTCTTGAGCAGCTGGAGGATTTTATCTTTAGACTAACATGCCATTTGAGGATTGAGGATGCTGTCCTTTTCTTGTAGCTCTCTGGCTCTTTGTTGGAAATCCATTCCTCATCTTTCTCCTTAAGAGCATTCAGTTCTCATCTTAGGTAATCAGTGTAATAAAGCCCTGGTACAGGGCCAGCTGCAGGAAGGCAGAAATCACTTATACATTAAAGTGCTTTGTTCTGCAAATATTTGTTGTGTTGGGTAAAACCTGAGTACATTTATTAAATATTAGTAAATCCATTTGGTTATTATTTATTCATTTAGCAAATATTATTGAGCAGCTGCTATGTACCCGGAATTGTTCATCCTTTCAAGTTTTAAAATTGTATCAGTTCTATTTTTATGATTTTCTATTTAACAAAGTATCAGTAGTGCTGTGTATCTTTTCCATTGGGTTTTGGCAGTATAGTATAGATTGTAAGAAATAGGCTCTAGAATCAGAGAACATGAAAATCCGAGCTCCCACATTTTTTAGCTGTGTGACTTTGAACAAGTTAAAGAACGTCTCTCAGCCTCATTTACATCATCTTTACAGTGGGGATAATAAGAGTATTTACCTCACCTCCATTTTCTGAAGAGTAAATAAGAAATGCTCATAAAGCATATTGCACTGGGTTTGGCAGGCAAGTAAAAATTCAATAGAAGTTATTAAGTGTTACTGTTATTAAATAAGTCACAGTGCTTGGCTAATTGATTGTCATCATCTTTTTTCAACATTTATTGAGCAGATACTTACGAAGTGTACTCAGAGGAAACTTGGATAGTGAGAGAGACACCACCATCTGGCCTGTTGTGTTATAAACAAAAGTCCTAAAACTGGGTCTGGCAGTGGTGAGGGGAACAGATGCTCGGCATGCCTTCTAGAATGTGTTTTTCACTATATGTCTAAGCTGTGATGAATGTCACTAATGTCATCTCTCCTTCTGTTTTAGGTAAGTACATCACCATTTTTGAAGCTTTATGCAGATGGGTAAGTCTTGCTGTTGGAGCTTTTCATGTTGATTTACATACTTGGAGAATCTGAACCAGACAATGTGCTTATCACAGTCAGACAAATGCCTTTATTTTATTCAAGCAGAGATCTGGAAAGATAACAGCATTTCCCACACGCATTCCATCTCTGTTTCAAATCTTGGGCAGAAAAAAATATATATCCATTATATTAAATTGGATAAAATGCTATGTTTAATCTAAATAATTGAAGATTGAGTTTTTTACTGTCAGTAGAAGGCAGAGTATCTGAAAGAATTTAGAACAGAAAAAATCTGATTTCCTTTCTATTAGCAATCATAAAAGCCTCTCTGAAGTAAACATGCAAACCTTTATTTTTCTGCTTGCAAGTGGGGAATCATTTTTTTTTTTTTTTTGGTGCATAAAAATAGGTATTCCATGATTACATTAGATTAATGAGACATAATTTTGAACCAAGTAGAAAAGGGAGCCAGTGGCCCTGTAAGACCATGTATGCAGAATATTGCAGAAGAGTTCTAGTTAGGAGTGACAGTTCACATAGTTAATTTAGTATTTCTATGTTTGGCTGTAATCTATCCCCATAGACACCTGTACTGGAAGAAATGACCTTAAATCACAGTAAGGGATTTAGTGTGGACTTACATCGAATGTGAAAGATAATTAAGCTATGAAACAATTCACAAAAGGAAGTTAGACCTTTCTGTCACCAGTGAATTTTACAAACTACATAGACAGTTTTATTTGTATTAGGAAATTAAGATTTATCCTGCCTTGAGGCAAAGTATTGAATTGACTAGTTGTTTTCAATAATCAAGTCTCATTTTGCTTCTCTAGTTTTAATTTCTACTGTTTAGTCAAATATACTCTGTATTGTGAGTGTTAGTCTTGGTCTTCCAAGAAGCCAGTGCTAAAATGGGGTTAAAAATGCAGGGATTTTAGGAAATGCCCATGTAAGAGAAAATATGAAGGGAGCCAGATAAGGTTGAGTGAAACCTCAGATTCTGATGCAAGTTTGACCCTAGGTGAAGAAGAGAGAGAGGTTGGGTAGAAGCATCCTAGATTGACTTTGGTAAAGCTGTAGGGGAGTTCTCAAAGCAAAATCAGCCAACAGAGGAGTCCTGTGTTTCCAGGAGTCCTGCCTCAGTATCTCTGTTGTGCTCAGTCATTGCCTGGGAACAAGACGTAGGAAGTATGGCCACAGCTCAAATTCTGCAGTGGATTTCAGAGGCAGCAGCTGGGAGCACTTGGCCTATTATGGTCCTTATAGTTGGAGATCTGCAGTGCATTCTTGTGGCCACCACCCTTAGGCTTCTAGGTCTTGATTCTTTCAGTTTCTTGTCATCTGTTACAATCCCCATCCCACCACCATTTTTCATCCATATCATACTTGCTCTTCATGCCCAAATAAGTTATCACTTCCTTTGTGATCTGGGCAAGCAAGTGGCTAAAAATTATCACTCTCTTTGGGAATTTGATAATTCTTTGTATTTTCCTGTGTTGCTTTTTATTATCCATTTGTTCAAAAATAATTGAGAGTTGTTCTTGCATCTAGATGTCTTTGTATCTCTGGGAGGTAAGAAATAGTGGATGGCTGGAGAACATTTTGAAAGGCTCATGATGGTCTAATAGAGACAATATTGTAAAATGCATTAATTAAAATACAGCGTAAAAAAGAAGTATGAGCAAAGAGGCATGGGAGACAGAAGAAGGAAGAATTATCTTCCGAAGAGGAGGGGAAGGTAGTGCTAAGGGAGAAAGGGGAAATTTTATGAACTTCGTCTTGAAAGATGATCAGTAGTTGGGGTTAATGGTTGAGTAGGTAGCATGTTCAAAGGCACTGTGTGGTATGGAAGAGCAAAGGGAAGTTTGAAAGTACAATGAACCTTAAATGTCATAGTATATTTATGGGATTATGCTTGAAAGTGACTCTGCAAAATTCACCTAAAAGCCAGATTTTATGAGGCTTCTCATCTTGGTAAGTAGTTTTATCCTCTTTTACTCTAATTCAGAACATCTGAAAGTCATGTGGGCCTGGCTGCATCACAAAAATGTTGGTGTATATAATCCCTTATGTCATATCAAAAAAGAGATAACAATATTTTTTTAGTTTTTTAATATATTTTATATTCTATAGTTTCCTGTATTTAAAAACTACTGGCAAATAAATTACAATGAAGAAATTACATTTTGATAAAAGAAGGTAAAAAAAATAGGGCTTAAGGCCCAAATATAATGGGAAGACTTGGAGGACTTTTAATCCCAGGTGTGAGATCTGTCACAAATAACTATTTCCTTCTCTGCATACATTTACTTTTTATACTGTGTGTTTATAAAGACACAGTTGGAAAATCTGGTTATATTTCAAATAGATAAGGTATTAAAAAGCATGATTTTATGTAAGCATGCTTTGTAATGTTTGAGAAACTAGATGTAGAAATTCACTAGAATGTTACCTGAGAATTCTAACTTTATACATCCATATCCCTAAAGTCAATATATTATTTCATTTTATAAAAACTGTAGTTATGCCCATAATTTTTATTTTAAAGAAGGCAGTTTGAAATGGGATAATTGTAACATTCTTCACTAAATTACCAGTGTAGAGATTACGATTTAAGGGAAAGTTTTCTAGGGTGGGAGAGAAATTAAATTGATCTTTTGATTATGGAAAGAGCAGAAAAGGCTAGAATATCATTGCCTGAAAACTCAGGTTAGACACATTGATCTAAATACATATATTTATACAGAAGCATATGCTTACAAAGTAATTTGAAGCTGTTGAAACTAATCCTATTCAGTGGTTCCTGAATGTTTTTGTGTGTATTTGCTTGGTGTTAGCTTATTATTTTGTGCATTTTTCTAGCACATGCCCAGAGTCAAGCTATGAAAGGCATTGATGCTTTTAAACACAATTTTTGGACAAATAACTTAAAAATGAGAAATTGTATTTCCAGGATAAATACTATAGAACTATACCTTTCTTCAGAATTAATATTCTGTAATTTGTCCTATGGATTCACATCTACTGTTGGGTACTTTTAAATGTATTAGCTTTTACTAACTCAGCAGGCAAGATTGTGTCTGAGAGACAGAGAGAGAAGGAGACCAGAAGAGATGAAAAGTTTTAGAAGAGTAGCCATCATCAATATGGTACCTGAGAAACAGAAGGTGTTCAATCAACATGAGATTATTGAAGGAATTCAATGCATGGTAAATTGAATGTATATATACATACACATGGAGATAAACTTCTAGGAATTAAAAAAAAAGAGTATTCTCAGTCTTTTCATTTGTTTTCTGATAGTGAATTGTAGTGAAAAAAATATTTTACATTAAGACCCAAGGCACACAAACATATACATACACTTCTATGCAATTGTAATAGAAGGGTCAAATACCTAGTGCTACAAAGTATGATGCATTCTGATATTCTGTCCTTTATTCTAACTCATTCAAAAATGCTGGTCGTATTCAATGAAATAGATTTCATAACCTACTAACAGATTGCAGTTCACAGTTTGAAAAATACTTACATGGGGGAAAATATACATGTGTATTGTTATTCAGAAATAAATCTATTAGAGACATTCATTACAATTAGGCCTGAAAGATAGAAGCCAGACAGAGTCTACATGCTTTCTCACTAACAAAGGAATTTATTTTAATTTTTTATTTGACACAATTTCAGATTTAGTGTAAATGCAAGAGTAGCACAAAGAATTCCTGGATATGCTTGACCAAGAGTCCTCTAAAATTCTCATTCTCTCTCTCCTTCCTTCTGTTTCTGCACCTCTATCTATCTACCTATTCATCCATCCATCCATCCATCCATCCATCCATCCATCCATATATTGGTCGATCTATCTATCATGTGTATCTATCATCTACCCATATATATACATACATATACTCAAAATATATACGTTATTTGTAGATTTTTCCTTCTGAACTACTTAACAGTAAGCTGTAGACATAATACCCTTTTACCTCTGAATACTTAGATATTTCCTAAAAACATGGAATTATCTTACATAGTTACAGTTCAATGACCAAAATTAACAAATTAACACTGTTCCATGCTCTTATGTAATCTATGGATCTTATTTCAAGTTTTGATAATTGTCCCAATAATGTTCTTTATGACAGAAGAAAATACAAAATAATGCTTTGCAATTGGTTGTCATGTCTTTTTAATATCCTTTAAGCTGAAACAGCTTCTGTGACTTCCATTGTGTTTCATGGAATTGATGTTTTTGAAGAATACAGGCCAATTGTTTTGTAGGCTATCTTTCAGTATGAGTTTCATGTTTCCTTGTGACGAGGTTCAGGTCAGACGGTTTGGCAGGAGCTCTACGGAAGTGACGCTGAATACTTGTATTCAGAGGCACATGCTGTTGTTTAGTTCCATTACTAGATTTTAACTTTGATCATTTGGTTAGAGCGATGTCTGCTTTTTCTCCATTGTAAAATTACTATTTTTCCTCTTTGTAGTTAAAAAATAACTTGTAGACTAATACTTTGAGACCAAGTAAATATCCTGTTATTCCTCAAATTTTTACCCAGTAATTAGAATTCATCAATAATTTCTGCCTGAATCAGTGATTATGATGGTTTGCTAACAGTGATCATTTCTTCTTCATTTATTAGTTGGGTTTTTATTATATAGAAGAATATTCCCTTCCTGTTTGTTTGTTTCTGTATAAACTCATGGATTCTTTATTTAGTGGATTACAATCCTTTAACATTGTCAATTAATAACATTTATTTTGATGCTCATACTATCCTAGATTTGGACAGGAGGAGCTCCCTTTATTTGTTTTATTGTCATTTTTACATGTTCCTGTTGTTCCTTGAACACTTTCTTTTTGGCACAAGATATGCAAGAGTCTTGTATTTTTCCCTGCCCCAGCTTTGGAATCAGCTTCTTTTCTAAGGATTCTTAGAATAGAATAGAATAGAATAGAATAGAATAGAATAGAATAGAAATTTTAATAGGAAATGGTATTTAGAACCAAAAATTTGGGGGAGAGAGTAGGTGTGCTCATTGCTACTGGGGAATTTTTGCTTCCAGATCCTGTGAGCAGACAGATCTGGGAAAAAGTATATGTAGATATGTACTCGTATACATCAATGTGATCATCAAAAACATTCTTACACATGTCTGTATCCATGTGTATATCCAGGTTATCTCTATATAGTATGTCTGTACTTTCACACTGATACTTCCAATTCCAGTCCAACACTACAGTGTTCCTTCTGTGCCTCTTCATTTTCATCTGTGTAACTTCCTTACAACAGTAAGAGACCTGGCTCCATTAATTACCATGTATTACATATTTGTTCAAACCTAGAATGTAGTTGTAGACAGTAGTTTCAGAATTGCTAACCCATGCCTGTATATAAAATAAGAAAAGAATGCAAGCCTTTTATTTAGATTTTTAGAATCTTTTTTTTAATATGCCTAATCCTGTATTCAAGTCACTTGGTTAGTTCTCCCCTAACCCCCATTCTCACCCAGCTTCAGTGCTGTTGTGATGCTCCCTTGAATTATGGTTCAGTTCATTTGTTTCAGTTTGTAAGTGTGTTTTCACCTAGCGCTGAATCAAGCAATATGGGGGTTGGCATCTTTTATATGTAAAATGCGGTGCTTATAATTTCATTCCCACCATAATAATAATTGCCTAGCACCACTAAACATCTAACTAAGGTAGATACCCCCCCCTTTTTTTTTTCCTGGAGTAGTTCACTATGACTTCAGTCTGAGTATCTGCTGAGCTTTGTCTTGGACCAAACTTCAGGATCATCTGAAAAAAATAAGGACAAATGCTGATGCATGAGTATTTCTGAGCATGTTTCTAAGTAAATTCCAAATGCATGTGGGGTTTCTGGGTTTTGACATCTGGTTACTTGTACCTCGTGTTGTTTTCATCAGTGTGGATGATCAAAATTAGGACATAAAAGCAATCTCATTATTTATGTGTTTGTTTTTCATGTTTTCTGTTTCAAAAAAACAATTTAAGCTATCCTAATTTTCAAAAATATATAAAAGGACTATGGAAATCTAAGTCAGAACACAAATGTGAAAGTATATTTTGTATTTGGAGTTAAATTTAGGTCTGAGATTCCTTAAACACATAGTAAAAACCTGATAATATTTATGTCTTCAGGAGAGAAAACTTTCTTCCCATAACTAATTCCTAAACTTCTCTTAAGTATCTCTGTACAAAGTAGAGCAACAGTGTCTTTAGCAGCAATTTTATGTGAGTTACATTAAAGCACATTATTTATTATGGGTGAGTATGTTTTCTTATATTTGACCTTGATACAAGGCTGGCTATGAAACCCTTATCCTACATAAGGATTTCTTTAGGAATTTCAGTCATTACAGGTCTGAAGACCTGGTATTGGGATAGAGCTTTAGTGTACGTTGCAGAATAGGCTTTCAGCTTTGCCTTCGGATTATCTTTCTCACATATCACTTTTCTCAACTTAACTTGGCAAGAACTTCATTACAGAAGCTAGATGGCTGTCAATTCAACATTTAGCTCTTTGTTTAGAGTGGGAATAATCTGGGGTTTCTACTGGAGTAAAATTCAGAGGGTTTCTGTTACAGGATTATAGTTAGCAAAATCACCAGGAAATGTTTAAGAAGGCAAGGTAACCACAGATGTATCTGATTACCTATTTGGAGCACTTGTGGTGCAATTTCTTACTGGTTTGATGTGCTCAAAAGCAACAAAATAAACTAGAAAGCATTTTCTCTTCCTCTTCCCCACCCCTCCCTCCTCCTCTCCCTCCTCCTCCTCGCCCTCCTTCTCCTCTCCCTCCTCCTCCTTCTTTTCCTTTGCAAGAAAAAGTCATAAATGTATCAGGAAAATTAATTTTATTTCAATTGGTATGGAAAACATCCTTCCTTTAAGTCATTGTTACCAAGACACTTATGTACTCCAGAAATGTTACCAGGTTCAACAACATTGGAATTAAAATTTACTGCACTTTCCCTACAATATAGCTGGACAAATAGGAATTGTGTCGTTATGAGAGAGACTGATCATGTAACATGTAGGATGGGTTAAAAATAAATATTGAACTCTTCTATTGTTGATGACTTTTGTCAAATTAGAGAATAGAAATTGAGGGAATATGCTTGTCTCTGATCTTCTTTGACATTAATTTGAAAACTTGCTGGAAATAGACCATAAAATGTTAGCAAAATTAGTAGCAACCAGGTCAAGCAAGGGGTAAGGAAATGGGCACATGTATATTTTTTGAGATACTATAAATTGGATATACTGACAAAGGTTATTTAGTACTCCAGGTCAAAAGCCTTAAAAATATGCATACTCTTTAGATGAAGCAATTTCTCTGCTAAACATTTATCCCCAGGTAGTAATTAGAGAAGTGGGCAAAGCTAATTGTGTAAGGATGCCCATCAGTGAGCTGATAATAGTCAAATATTTGGGGGTGAATACACATCAGTAGCACTCTATTAAAAATTGTGATGCTTCCACATATTTACAAAAAAATGGTGAAAGATATTTACTTTAAAATCTGTTACAAAATTATACATAATGCAATTCTTTACACATTTAGTATTTTTCTTTATACATTTTTAAATATTTATACTTAAATATAAAACGAAGTCTATCTAATAGCATAGAAAAATTTTACTTCCTATATTAAATCTGTACCTTAAATTTTGAAAAAAAATACTATTCCTTTTCCAATACAGAGTTTTAAAAAAGAATATTACAATAAAAACGATCTAGCGAGTATTTTCTTTAACATCATATATTTCTTGAAAGCAAGCCATGGCAATTTTTTTCATTCCTTTGGTGATAAGTTATAGCATTTGAACAGTTCTTGGGGGACTAAGTCATCATTTTAGGTCTTGGTGAGTTGTGTATGCACCTCAGTTTTAACCAGTTCAGTTTTTGAGATCATTTACTTACTTAATTCCTCATTTATTGGGTGCTTATTATAATGTTTAATGGGGCTTAAGAATACAAAAGTAAGTGAAGGTCTTGCCCCCAAGAACTAAAAATTTAGTGGAGAGATGACCATAAACATACAAAAATACATGCTAGGCTCTGCCAGAATGTGAACAAATGTGATTTAGAAACACAGTTGGTCACAAATCACTCCCTCAATGAATCACACCCCAAGAGGGGCCTGAGGGGACAAATGGCTGGGTGGTGGGGTGACCTGGTTTTCTGGGTGGCTTGTTTAGTTTAGGGCTAATTCAGAAAACCTTACCATTTCTAATTCTTGTATTAAATGTCATTATAATTCTGTGTGCATTCTGCTGTCAGTACATTAGTGTTGATCAATACTAGTCTTGCAGTCATGTGGAAATGTCACTCCATGTGTCAGCTATGTCTGTCTGTTTGAAAAAGCATCTGGCTGAACTTTATAATCCATAGTTCTGAGAAATCCACAATGCCCATTGTTCTTTTTTCAGAAGAACAACGTGAAAGAACAATGGGAACAAATTCTTGCCAGTGTCACATGATTTGCTGTGCCTCTGCATTGCTCATTCATCCCAGATGGTTCATATTGATTGCTGTCTCTCTCTCTCTTAGTGTGATAAGAGTCAGTAAGATGATTAATTCAAAAAACCTTAAGCTTCTACCTAGAAGACTCTAGATAAATGCTAAGTAGTGTGCTATTTAGGTGGATCAAGAGAGGCCAGATCACTGGAATATATAGATAGCATAGAAATTAAATCACTGGTGTTAGACTGCTGAACAGTTGAAGAAACATTTTAAATTGTTCCATCCAGCATTTGCCTTTCTGCACATATGTGGCAGAATGATAATGTTTGTTTTAATTATGACTTTCTGTGGACATATATACAGATAACTACTGACTTGAAAATATACTTTAAACAATTTTTCCTTCAATTCACAAGATTGGGGTATTGGGAATTTGGGCTATTCTTTTCTTCTTTTTTCCTTCCCTTTTAAAGCCATTCCTGTTTTCTTTCTTGCTCCTTTCTCATCCATTAAAATATATACTTTAGTATATAATTTGTATATACTTTGTCTAATTTTGTTATGAAACAAAGTCATTTGATAATTAAAGTAGATGACATGCTTCTTTGGACTCTATGAAACTGTGAAATCCTTCATTTTTTAGTATCTCTCTGCTGGTTTATTAGTTTATTACAAATTTAATATTGTCTCTTAGTTTAATCTGCATTATAAAATACAACTAGACCATTTCCAAATCGATGCTTTTCACAGAGAGGGCCTCTAATAAATATCTATTGACTCAATGGAACTATAAGTGAATAAATGTTTTTACTTCTTTGAAATACATGAAAAGTGTCTAAAAGTATTAGCTATCTCAAAGGCAACGTTAAACATTAAGTTCATTCCTGAGAAAAGTCTTGCATGTATACAACCATATGGATTTATTTATTAAAAGTAGTCATTAAAAACCTCTCGTAACTGATTTTATTTTCCTTATTTTGAAAGATAAATGCAGTTTGCACTGTCATTGCTTAGAAAGCCTATGTTCTGTTTAACAAAACGGAAGTACGTACTTGAATTGAATATACAGCTTTATGCCTAATATCAGCAACCAAACCCTCTCTAAATTTAAAATCTTTGTAGGTCATGCTGTAATCTCTTTAGTTTGTATTTGTCACAAGCATGTTTCTTAAAAGGCATTTCAAAGTTACTTTGAAAACGACTACTGTCTTTAAAATTTGGTGTGTGCCGAATGAAATTAGAACTTTGGGTCACCAAGATTAGCAGAGAGCCTCTCCATATGCACGCAGGAATCTTGGACTTGAAGGGAGCAGTAACTGCTCAGATTATAAAGTAAAAGATTTGAATTTGAATCCAGGTCACGGGACTCTGAGGCCCTTTCAGTTCCCATTACGAACACTGCTTAAATTGTTGCCGTGTATATCATGACGTTTTATTTGTTCACGGTCATTTCATATCCTTCAAACACCTATAAATCAGGAGGTAATGATAATTCTGTAAACTCTTGGGCTGTAGCCCAAATTAATTACCTTGGGGACCAACAGTTGTGACTTTATGAGTGGGAGTCATATGGGTGAGCATTGGGTATTCATGGAGGTGTGGGTGGAAAAGAATTTCTTTCTACCTTGTGACAGCCTGTACTTGGGGAGAAGCAGTGCCATGCGAAATCTACTATTATGGAGAAGTTACTGACTTGAATCCCAACTCAGCGATTCCAGAGAAACATAAATATACCTTTTTTGGATTTTATTCTACAGAGAAAGTTGGATCACTGAAGTTCATTATACCCCACAATGAAACCTAGTTATAGTTAGTTGGAGTGCAGATAGAGATATTGTATAGTTGAGACTGACACATATATGTTGTGATTTACCTAGAAGTCCCTGGATAGTAAGTATGATTAAAGGAGTTTTCCTGTGCAGTATTTGAAAATGAAGTACACTTTTGTTGTGAGCCACACAATAGTATGCCATGCATTGTGGCCCAATTTCATTATTCTAAAAACTCTGGTTTTAAACAGTAAATAATACTGTATGTGTTATAGGACTGAAATCTCCTTATAGTAGAATATTAATATTACCATTGAAAATACTAAGAATTTGAGTTCCTCATTCCCATCATTGTGTATCCAGTTCACCAAATGGTGCATTAACTATAGTGACCTGCCTGTTAAAGGGATAACTCATGGAAGGGAGGCCATTTGGACACAGACACTCAGGATTATAAAGACTTCAGGAACCAACAGAGTGCAAATGAAACAAGTCAAAGTGCAACTTGTAGAAAGAGCATCTCAGAAGAAAAACAGTAAAGCATAGATAAGAGAGAGCATTTTTCCCCATTGTGAATAAAAATCTCCAAAACCATGATTAAAGAGCTGTAAATGAGTCCCTTTGACACACCAGGTGTGCTGACAAAGGCGGGGGGTGGGGGGTAGGTGGAGATGAAAAGATGATCACACATGTTCCTTGTATTTGTAAAACCTTCCAGAGGAAGAAAACTGGACGTTATCTGGCAGGATGTTGTGGACATCTAATCTGGCACAGACAAGTGTATCTCATCCTTGATATCTGCCATAATGCTATGACAAAACTAGAAATACAGTCAGTTCTTTTTCCTGACAATGAGAAACAATTTTTGGTTCTATATTGAGGAACTTTTTACTCTTTAAATAACATGCCATTTATTTCATCTAAAATTTTCGTGTGTTTTTAAATGTTCAACAGTGTAATAACATCCTAGCAGGGTATCAATTAAAGTCAATAAAATGATGCAGTTTTAAGTACATATATTTCACAGTGCACTGTTTGGAATTATATTTTAAAAGTCCCATTAACTTTAAATGAACAAAGACCTGGTTTATTGATAGACCTGATTTACTGATATCGTAAAGTCATTTATTTTGCGAACTGCGACAATAACAATGGTAGGTTGAAGTTTGAAAGTAACCCTGAGAGTGAGAATGCCATGTTCATATTGTTATCATCATATTTTTAGTAGTTATTATACAGAATTATGTACCTAGCAAATGATTAAGTAAGGTTCCTGCCTGAGCAGTATCTATTCTATTTCTCTTCCAATTCTAACATGTAGTCCCACCGTATTCCTTGTACTACCTAGTCCAGAGGGAAAACGAACAGATGTGATTTCCTATCTGATCACTAGATGGCATCATGCTTCTCCATAGAATGAAGCTGCTCAAGAATCTACCAGTGCACTTCACAAGGAAGCCAGGAAGAGGATGAAACAGATGTACTTCCCATAGGGTTTTGTATATTAAAGTCATCAAATCTACAGTTAGCACATGTTACTTTGCATTCAAAAAGGGATTAGTGATTAAGTTTGTAAAATGTCAAGGAAACAATCGTTACTTAGGACAGACCTGGAGTATGCCTTTAAGAGGTAATTCAGAAGGAGCTTTGTTTTACTTTCCAAAAACTCATCGGAAACAAAGAAACATATTGTTCCTGCTTGCAAAACTGGGTCCTAGTCAGTGAGCCATGTATTAAAGAATAGGAATACTGGTGAATGTTGTAAAGTTTACAGAGTCCTTTTCAACAAACCAAGTAAAAGAAATTGCATTCTGCCCAGTCATAGGAAAGCAGTCATGGACCATTTACTGCCCCACCCAAAAAAAGGCTTGCCATATCCCTCAGAGCACAGGGAAGTAGCTAGAATGTCCATTTAACCTTCCTGAGCAAAGATTTATACTTGGTAAGGTAGAGTAGAGGACTCCTCTGTAGGAAGTACTGTTTATTGTTATAAAATTGTGGATTTGGAAAAGTGAATTAAAAGGGCCTCAGACGATGTCTTTTCAATGTCCTTATTTAAAAGATGGAGAAAATACGAACGCAGCTATTTCACGTACTTAAGACATTAGTGGACCAAAGAGCAATACATTTGTGGCACATGTTCATGTTATGATTTCAAAGCGATTTGTCATTAAGTATATAGGCTCAGTGGTTACAGTCTGGGAAGTAAGGTATGAGTAGCTCAGAATACTAAACATCCTTCTTGCTCTTCTGCCACTTGAAAAAATACCTATTTCATAGGATTTTAGAACTGGAAAGGATTTTAAACATCAAATGTCACCATTTCATTTTATATTTGTAGTGATTATATCCTAGAATAATTAATTTGTGATGCATCCTTCACTTTTTGTATCACATGATGTTGAACAATTTGTTTTGTGGTCTTAGAGGCAAAAAAATTTTCAATAATAAAAATCAAAGTAGATTTTGCAAAATGAATTCCTGATGACAGTGTTTCTCAGTGTGATGATTTTAATTTGACGTTGGTATTTTAAGGATACATACATAAAACCAATTACATATTTGGCTACATTATAACACACAGTGTGGCCAACTATTCAGAAATTTGAAAGGAGTAGTACTATGTTATTATAAACTATTCAGAAATTTGAAGGGAATAGTACCACATTATTATAAAATTTCAGAACTAGATTTTTCTTCTTTGGTTCATTGACTGCACTGAATCTTTGTGTTGTGGGTGGTGTAAACTTTTCCTTTCCATTCCTTCTAGGAGTGGCTCTGGGGAATCATTAGGTAAATGCTTGTTGGTTTTTCATAATAATTATTTCTGAGCCTTAATGGTTTCTGGTTTTGGCCCCTCTTCGCTTTCTCCAACTTTTAGGCAAGTGTTCAGAATGGCTTCCAGTTGCAGAAAGAATTATAACTCCAACTTACCATCTAGTCTGTCTGTGTGGTCTTGGCAAACCTTGTCAGCCTGGCCAGGCATGATATTGTTGGCAGAAATGAGGCTCTGCCTCAACTTGGGCTACAGCTTTGCCGTTTCGCCTGAAGACTTTCCAAGATTCATGGGAGAGTCCATGAATATGTGAAACATCTTATCTCCAAGAGTGTGCTATAGAGACAATGAACAACTCTGATCTCTTAAAGATCCTGAGTTTAAGAATAATATACTTAGGCAGCAGCTCTTTCTGCCCGCGGGTCCTGTCCCCGTGCTTTAATAAACCACCAATTTTGCGCGCACACACACACACACACACACACACACACACACAAAATATATACTTAAATGCAAGTTCTCTTAGAAATGAAGGTTTTAATCATTTAGAAATATCTGGGGACAATGAATTCCGGAATTTGCCGAATATTCCATGGCTAGTGTTTTTAATGTGAAGTATATTTTTTAATAGGAAAAGAATAAACCAATACTTGCTTTCTCTTTGTTGTTTGGAAGGGTAACTAATTATCATGGTTGCTGTCTTTGTCAACCCCTATATGCCATTTTGTATTTTTATTGCCTACCATTCATGGCAAAGTCATTTCCATAACTGGAAAATATCACACAGGCCTAATAAGAGTTATCCTTCCTTGAAATAGAGAAGTTATTGCTCTTGGACATGGTGCTCTGCCGGCCTGATTGCCATTTGAATCTCTGATAATTTCTTCTTCTCTTCCTGTAGCTCAGAGGAGGGTGGTCATGGTCATGCTGTTAGCTTTAACCGGGATGGAAACCTGCTTACCACATGTGTTGAAATAATGAAATCCCGTAATAATAAGAAAACAAAACCAACAAATAGAATAATAGCTGCTACTTACAGAGTACTTATATGTCAAGTACTACCTGAGCATTTTGCATGTATTAACCCTATTAATCTTCACAACAATTCGAGTTAGGTGCATGCTTGTTATTTCCCGTTTTTAAGATAAGAAAACTGAGAAACAGGTAATTGAATCTGTCCTCTTTACCATAACACTATGTTCTTTTTAATGAACCTGCCACTGCCTTTTCTGTTTTTGGTTGATGGGGGTACACAATGGAATTGAAAGAGTAGAGCACTAATTCATTTTGCCTAACGTGAAAGTGAAACTTAACATTTAGGGAATGGACAGTGTGCTTTGCTATGGATCCACATATATAAAATTAAGGGTCGAACTAGATGGTCCCCCAAATTTTGTGTTTTAAATGGTGGCAATGACTGATAGAATACAGACTTGAATTTGTTAATGCTTTAACATTATCGACTAAAAAAAGGATGAAAATGGATAGAAAATTCTGAGACTGTGAGAGGGGTCTTCAGGCTTGCAAAAAAAAAAGAAAGAAAGGAAGAACAGGAAAAGAAAAAAGAAGAAAGAGAAAAAAATCGTATGGTCCATATTCTAACGTGAAATATGGAATGAATACCATGGTTTTAGAAATTTCCCTTGAGCGGCGTCTGGGTGGCTCAGTCGTTAAGCATCTGCCTTCAGCTCAGGGCATGATCCCAGAATCCTGGGATCAAGCCCTGCATTGGGGTCCTCCGCTGGGAGCCTGCTTCTTCCTCTCCCACTCCCCCTGCTTGTGTTCCCTTTCTCCCGGCTGTCTCTCTCTCTGTCAAATAAAAAAATAAAATCTTAAAAAAGAAAGAAGAAAGAAAGAAAAGAAAAGAAAAAGAAAAAGAAAAAAAAATTTCCCTCGAAGTATTTTAAATGCTAAAAGCTATCTCCAAGACCAGGACACTCAGCAGGCCCATGGCATCCTATCATGCCTGGCATGTAACTGCAACTCCAGAAATAGCTGAATCTTAAACATTTCATGGCATACATTAGTGTAAAACCAGCTTTTCAAGGGATAGCCAGGTAACTTGAGCATGAATAAAAGATCAATTCTTCTTCAATCAATATTTATATAAATATTTATTTCAAATTATGGGCTTATATGGAGTATTAAAACAATTATTTACATTTCAATAAAGGGAATCTTCCATATGATCATGATATTACAACTAATGTCTTCTATTTCTTTCATAACTTAAGTATGTCATGCCTTTTCTGAATCTATTATGTCTTCTAAATGTGAATCTACATTCCAAAAGAGTCAATGAGCCTCAGCAGTCCTGATTTTATGTGGCTACACTAATAGTAGGAGAGAAATCATCATCAACATTGACCTTAAGTGTGATGACCATAAGTAGAATCCCAGGAGGATGCCTTATAAGCATACTGTGAATACATACATTAAAGAAGATGCTGATAATAACACTTAGCATTAAGCATGTTATGTTTTACACTTGCTTTTATATATTCATCTCATTTAAAATTTCTGTTAATTTCAGTTATCCTATGACAAGGCAGGGAAAATAGTATCTTCTTTCCCCATTTATGGAAGAGTAGCTGAATCTCATAGAATTGAAATATTTGCTCAATATCAGTTAATAAATGCCACAGAGACTTGAACCGCTGTATCATCACATATCGTCTTAAGGATACATTTCCTCTCAACCCTCTGAGGTTTAGGATGGGTAGGATTTCCACAGAAGCAGGGACAGCAAAATTACAGAAAGAGGAAAGAACACTGAGGAAGGCCCAGAAACAGGAAGTATGGTGCATTTTGGGGAAAGAGCCAGTGGGCCAGTGAATTCAAGTACAGGATGGAGCGAATTAGCAGGCAGATGTTGATGGAGTGCCATAGGAAGATTCATCTGGAAAGGTTTCAGGAGAGCACAGACTGGGTGTGTGGTCTAAGAGGCATTAAGACTGGTGGATTCGACAGGGTAAGAGGTAATGTGGAGTTAGGTTTGGTGATAAAGGAAAGGCTCGGGGACAGATATTAGAGCTATCTCAAAGATGTTACACCATATATCCAAATTAATGTGGTAGTTGAGAAAGAGTGAGACACCCAAGATGATTCTCAGGTTCAGGCCTGAATGACAAGGGGAATGATGAGGCGTGAAGAGAAATAGGGAAGTCAGGAGAAGTTGCTAACTTGGGAGGCGAANNNCAGGAATGATTTGTTGAGTTGGTGTGCACACAGGTGATACAAGTAGTTATCCCTCAGTTGGAAGAGAGGTCAGACTGGAGGTATGAATTAGAAAAATGTTCAAATAGTTGTCCTATCTGAAGCCATTGCAGTGGTTGAGAGAGATTTTAGAAAGAAAAGAAGGCTTGTGGCTGAATCTTCAGAAAGGGAGTGGGAAGCAAATGTGAAGCCAGTGAAGTGAGACAAACCTGAGGAGATAAAGCAGTAGGAGGAGAACCAGAGGAGTATGATGTCCTGCAAACTGTAGGAGAGTTTCATGGAAGAGGGGATAAGCCGTAGTGATCCAATCGCTACATCAACCTGACTGATAAATTGTGTCACTGTTCGGAATTAAATGAGAGCGGAGGGATTTTAGTGACTCCTACTTTCTGGGACACTTTTTATTAAACACACACAGGTGGGGACTTGATTTCGAATCACATCCAGTACTGTATTGTTAGAAGGTGGACGAGGGGCAGTCAAGTATCCTCCAAGCTGGGCAGGTGGCACATTTATGGAATGTGAGGTATGGGACAGGTTTGCTGGAAGGCTTCTTTTTTTTTCTTTTTTTAATGTTTTTTTTATTGTATTATGTTAGTCACCATACAGTACATCCCTGGTTTTTTATGTAAAGTTCCATGATTCATTAGTTGCGTATAACACCCAGTGCACCATGCAATACGTGCCCTCCTTACTACCCATCACCGGTCTATCCCATTCCCCTACTCCCCTCCCCTCTCAAGCCCTCAGTTTGTTTCTCAGAGTCCATAGTCTCTCATGTTTCATTCCCCCTTCTGATTACCCCCCCTTTCTTTATCCCTTTCTTCCCCTACCGATCTTCCTAGTTCTTACGTTCCATAGATGAGAGAAATCATATGATAGTTGTCTTTCTCTGCTTGACTTATGCTGGAAGCCTTCTTAAAGACACTCAGGAGGATCATTGACACTGCTTTGTCATGTCTGGAAGCTTTCTCAGTGCTATCCAGTCTTGTGGCCACTAGCGGAGCTAGTCAGAGGGATCCTGACACAGCATGTGGAGAAGAAAGATGGAAAGGGTGTACTTCCTTGATGTCACTGCCTTGCAACTTTAACCACACCTGCAGTCACCTGTCTCTGCACTTTGTGGCAGCTGAAATTTGATATATCCTCACTTTTAACCCCAGCAGAGTCATAGTTTTCTATTACTTGGAGCCAAAAACATGCCAACTGATACAAGATATGAAGTTTTCATTTTAACTTTATTTTTATTATTGTGAAATTGCCAAAGCCTTCGGGTGAAGAAACCCCCAGAGGAGGTTTGAATCAAAGAAATATTGTCTTCGGATCTATAATAACTATTTCTGGCAGGGAAGCTGGGCAAGCTTAGTGAAGATTCTCAGGCTAACTGACAGTGTGTGTGTTCTGCTAAACAGGCTTTGGTTGACAAATTAAATTTTTGCATTGGACAGGAAGTTATATTGGAATGTAATATCCTCTCACAATGTCTATTTCATGGAATTGCTCTGGTTTTGTTGTTCATTTTGGCATTTCCTATGGTGTAACCTGGTCCAGACAAACACATGATTCATCTGCACAGCACCTAGGCTCTTCCTTATATATGCTTCACACATGCAGCGAAACTGTGTGCCCACAATCTGAAGAGGGTGCTACAGTCCATCATGGGGAAGAGAGCTTGAATATTAACAGGGAAGCCACAGATTTTACTCTGACAGCAGGCTTGGCCAATAGCATCTGTCGTGCCCCTCACCACTTCCATTCTTCTTGGAATCCAAAAATCAGGAGGGTTGAGGGGGCACATTCTTAAGGGATTGTGAAATCTATCACTGTTAGGACCTTTTACAGTTCAGTTCCTTACTTAAAAAAGAAAAAGAATCTGCCTTTCAGCAGTCTTCTTTAGCAACAGTCAGCCACGCTATGCATTCCTATGAATAAAATGCACAACAGCTGCATCCAAATACAGTGACTGAGCTGTTTGGCTCCTCCTTGGAATATATATATATTTTTAAACTTGCTTGGGCAGAATCCCTTTATTGCTTATTGAAAAATTCCAAAAGATTTGGGACTATGTTTAGCAAATAGCAAGTAAGTTTATAGGATTCCACAGACCTTTTTCCAGAATAATGGTTTTGGAGATATTGTTGTTACTATTATTTTTAGGGAAAGGCCCACTGAACTGTTTCAGATTGCAGGAAAGAGTGGGGAAATTAGTCCTTTTGGCATCGATAGTAAATTAGGTTATTTTAGATGATCTTCACATTAAAATTTGCTGTATTAATTGTGCTTCTGCACACAGGCAATATGTATGCTGTCCAATCATAGCACTTGAGAGCCTCAGAATGGATTCTTCTGAATGTAATACTATTAAGTCTTTGTCCTCAGTTGCATTAGATTTTTTTGGGAATAGAAATTTCATGTGGGAAAAAAATAAAAAGTTCAGGGACCTGAGGCAGAAAAAGTATATTCACAAGAAAGTAAGATAATTACTACATTGACTTGGAGTTCTGTTTGGAACGTCAGCATCAGTAACAATCCTTGGAGCATTGTAACATCGCTCTAGCAACTATAACATAAAGCACAGAAGTCTGTCCATTAATATTGATTACAAGGTAATGGTTCCTTTTAAACCTTGCTTGCCAGAATACCTGGAGGGAGATCAAGGTACATACTCAAGTTTCTACCATGACAAATTTACTACTACCACCCTACGAGGACTCTAGGAAGACAACCAGTTGATACTCCTTTGGAGACATTTCAACTTTGTTATTTAAATGGAGCATTTTGTCCAATTCTGGAAGGACATGTAGCTGTAGAAGGGGGAGAAGTCATGATAATGAAAAGAGTAGTGACCTTATATTGGTGATTAGGCATATGGCTCCACAAATTTGATTTCTTTTAGCCATTAGCAGTATCCATTTTGGATATGGGATGGCATTCCAAAAAGTTCTGGCCACAGAAAATTGATACTATATAAAGGTAATGATAATTACGGGCATGTGTTCATTTTAGTCTGATGCACAGAACTCTCTTTGCCATTTAAAAAATTGTTTGGTTTTTTTTTGAGCATAAATAGGTTAGCTCTGTGATCTTTATTTACAGACATTTTTATCTTTTGCATATTTTCCCTGCCCTTAAATGTTGATTTCTCAGATTTAGGTACTGAACCTCACAGCACTAATTTTCTAATTTTATTTCATTTAAAAGCCAGGAAACCTCTTTTTACAAACAAAATATTGCACAAAACTCCCAATATATAAAACAGATAAAACTGCATCATTACTGTTAAGGTAGGCAGGGATGAGTCTGGAGATTTACCCATTTATTTTTCTCTTTGCATCTCTCCTCTGTCTTCTGTAGTTTCACTCAAACTTTTTCCCCCCAAAAAATCTTTGTTTCTAATTCCCAATTCTAGGGCGCCCATGATGAGTCTCTCTTCGAGTTTGAGCTCCATCAAACCATCCAGACGTGCACCCCGGATTCATTCTCCTTTATCCTCTCCTTTCACACTTAATCAGGCATTATCATTTCTTTCTCATAAGAATATGTATGCATCTCCCTTCTTTTCTCGATTCCTGATGTCTTCAGTCAGGCTTTCGTTTTTTTGTTTGTTTGTTTGTTTGTTTCTTATTTGGACTATTTTCATAAGCCCCTCACTAATTTTCTGCTTTCGATCCATTTGTTAATAGTTTCTAAATTTTTTTATCTTATATGTCATCAGAAAAGGAAAAAAATAAAGATTGAACATGAATTAAAATGTTTAAGTATGATTTTAAATATTACATATGTAATAATATGTAAAATTTAAAACAAATATCAAAATTAAATAGTATTATACACACACACAAACACATATGTATTTGTGTATATGTACACATAGATATACACTTCTGTGTTTTCTTCTCATACCCAGGAAATGGCCTTGACTACACTCTAGCATGCACATATCTCACTTTGGACACTATTGCTCTATGCCTGTCAGAGAAATCTTTCTGAAATGAAACTTAGTGCTTTAAGTCCTTCAATAGCTCTCAGTGACTACTAGATAAAATCTAAATTCTTAACACAGAAGACAGGGCTATTGATGAACCAGCTGTTGTCTACTTCCCCAAAACTAAAATAAAATAATACGTATGAAAGCTCTTATGAAACGATGTAGACTTGTCAAAATACTAAATGATTTGTGCTGTCAAAATAAATATATTAATATATAGCACCTTGGTCACTTATGGATTTAGTTATGTTGTGAGCTCAGCTGGGCCAACATGACAGCCACACTCTATGGCATGAAACATCTGCATCACTCCCACTCCAAAAATGTCAATAAACAAGGACTGTTAATTTTTTTGGATGGAATGGGGGCTAAAATCCATGTGTGGCATTCTGTAGCATTTATATACATCAGTCCTTGGAACTCAGAGAGCAATAAAGAATAGAAGTTGGTATTGGCATCAGAACTTCCATTGACTCTACAAAGTTCTGTTCAACATTGTGACTAAAGTACATCAGAATGAAGGAAATGCTTTTAAAAACAGGGAAACATTGGTTACTTTGGCCTCAATTTTAAAACAAAGCGGTACATCCTCTTTAGAATATGAAGGAGGGGGCAAAAAGGAGACATTTCCTGCTTGTGTGTTGAGATGAGGCAAATGTCAGAAAAGAAGCAGAGCTGAATGTTACGTTATCCTGGTAACCTTTGTCAGGCTGCTGGCTTGATGTGGTTCAAATTTCCGCTGTATATTTTGATACTTTCTGTCTCCATAGCAGTTGTTCAGGAATATGTTGCCAGTACTGATACTGGAAATGCAATTCATTTATAAATAAATCATTCTGCTTCATAGATGCCATTATTTAGGAGACCATGTAAGATTCTGTGGGAGACTAAACATATGGTGAAATAGTTTATTTGCTCAGAAAAATATAAATAGTTAGAAATATTAAAATATAGCCAAGCAAACATCAGACAGATTAAATAAAATGATTATTCAGTATTTCTTTCAAGTGGCTAAGAAAAAACTTTAATTTGATTTTCCATTTGAAAGATAGCAGTGGAAATAAGAAGATGGGTAATTTCTAAAACTTATTTTCTATGTAAGTGATTAAGAAATAAAAACATTCATTCTAGAAGTATTGGGGGAACAAACCACAAAGTTTAATATGAAACACTGGCTTGTAATAAATACTTTCTTTAAGCCTGGGGCACATTCAGCTGGGGTTAATATTTTCCAACTGAAATTAATCATTTAGAGAGAATCCTAGATGTCTGTTTGCATATACAATGCCTTCTTTATCAGTGGATTTCGGTAGAATTAGAAATATCTGCAATTATAAACCCTATTTTGAAAGGTAGAAAAATAATGAATAGCAGAAGTAAAAGTTATCTTTCTGGAATTTAGAACTCTCCATCTGTTCTGCCTGTCTTTCATTTTTACTCCATTGACATAGGAAATTTTATAAAACTAAAATATAAAATAATGAGTATCTGATTAAGTTCTCTTCACTGTGGCTGATTTGCTCGGTTTTTTAGATGCAATTAGAGAGAGTAAATGTGGTTTCCTTAAAAGAGTGCTTTTTTTTCTATTGAATTTATGAAATTAGGAATAGCAACCTCAATGCATGTGTTTAATTCTCATGCTTTTTTCTTTTTAAATCTTTTCAAAGGTAAACTCTATGAATAATGTGATCGTATGTGTGGGAAACCAAAACCAAAAGCATTTGAACTGTTTTGACAAACAACAGATATTCAGGGTCAGTGCAAGTAAGACTACAGATAATCACTCCATCTGCTCCATTGTTGGCAAAAAGTAAGGTCCAGATGTTGCATATACCTGTTCTTCCTCCCATACCTTGCCCTTTGACAGGTAAGATTTTCAAAGAGAAATTTGAGCTGCCCAGGATTTCCCCTGAGATGATGTAGAATAGTTTTTCTTTCCAGCAAAGTATTTTCTTCTTTTCACAGTCAGTTCAGTGAGTTGGACCATTAGATTCACTGGAAGAAAGTGGAGGAGTGGGTTCAGTGAAACCTTCTACAGGGAACAGCTGGTAGGGTCGATGATCATTGAATTGTTACTGTTGCTGTCACCAGGCCACCAAACCAACCCTGATGGACTCTCAACCTAATGCTCAAAGGAAACGAGTTTTAGTGGGTAGAACAAGCAGGCCCCTTAAGCTGGTGCTATTATTTGTTCATCTTTCTTACACTTAAATCAAGAATTATGTAGCAATCAGCTTTGCTATAGTGACAAGAAGCCACAATCTCAATGGCTTAAAATTCCAAACTTGTATCTCTTGCTTTGTTACATGTTGGTGAGGGCTAGTAGGCAATTATGCTCCATGTGTCTTCCCATTCTAGGATCCGTGCTAAAGGAACAACTCCTACATGGAGTTGTTGGAAAAGAGCAAGAAGCTAGTAGAAGCACATGCTGCTTCTATGTATGAAATGACATACCTGTCCCTTCCACTCACTTTTCATTGATTCAAGCAAGGTCATGGCCAGCTGGACAATTGGCCAAAGCAGTATATCTATCCTCTACCAGAAGGCCTGCTAAGTTCACTCAGCAAATGTTCTTTTTTTTTATATATATATATATAATAATATTTTTTTATTATATTACGTTAGTCACCATACAGTACATCCCCGGTTTCCGATGTAAGGCTCGATGATTCATTAGTTGCGTATTACACTCAGTGCACCATGCAATACGTGCCCTCCTTACTACCCATCACCAGCCTATCCCATTCCCCCACCCCCTCCCCTCTGAAGCCCTCAGTTTGTTTCTCAGAGTCCATAGTCTCTCATGGTTCATTCCCCCTCTGTTTACCCCCCCCTTTCTTTATCCCTTTCTTCTCCTACCGATCTTCCTACTTCTTATGTTCCATAGATAAGTGAAACCAATGTTCTTATAGAGAAAGGAGTGAATTGTTGGGAACAAGAATGTAATCTACCACAGTACGTAATATCCATAAATATAGCAACCGCAAGCAGGCAGAAAAGCCAAAATGCCTACCCCAGGCCAACTTTCTTCTGTACTACAGTGCTCCTTTGCATCTTCATTCTTATCTAAAATAAACCACCCTCAGTTCATTTTAATCTGATTTTTACAGACGTAAAAGGAAGGCAAGAGAGATACGGTGGGCCGGGAAGAAGTGACAGTATCATCGTGCATGTGATTTATTCTAGATTCTGAGTTCTGCTGCATTTCTGGATATTTCGATATGGAAAATTAATAGGCTTTCATGGTAAATTCCTTATGCACAAGTTTATTTACCTAATTTTAGTTCAGAAAGTACAAGTCAATTACTGGCATCCAGAACCTGCCATAAAGAGGGGCATTTGCATGTTGTTAATGCAAAAGCCCAGAGTTGTATATGCCACTTTGCAAGTAGACAAAATGTAGGGTGTGTGAGCTGGATATGTCCACATGTTGCTTACTTTACCTCTTCTTCATTTTTGTCATATAAATTAGCATTGTGCTGGCACACCCTCACTCTGTTCATTCTTGCTCTGTCAGGCCCCTTAACTTAAAGCAGGTAGCAAAGTTTTCAAATATCACTGGAAAATTTTACCTCTTCAGAAAGTAATGCTAGGGAAAGGCTATTTCATTTGTGCAAAATTAATTTTATCTGTTGCTTTTTAAACAATTTTAAACAAGAATTTTAAAATTCTGATATGTTTATTAAAACTTGGTTTCATAAAAGTGAAACGTGCTAAGATCTTCAGGAGGATCACTGCAAAAATTAGATGACCAAAAAGAAAAAAAGGTAATAATATTGCCGCTAAATGCAGTGTTGGAAAACTGTTGCTCCTCCTGTGGTTACAACCCTGTCAGTGAAATCATCCTTTCTCCTGTATCCTTTAGCATCAGCCAGAAAGTAGACTGACCAGTAGGGGTTACCCTAGACATTATGATCTTAGAGTAGTAGATTAAAGCTTGAAGAAATAATAAGTGGTATTTTTAAAATACATATTTTCCATGTGAATGTGGTTACAATACTGAGAATTTGTGAGAACTTGCTTTGAACAATTTGGCATCTTTTATCCCATTCATAGGTGTATGAGGCATATTTCAATAATTCATTTTTTCAATCTTGCTGATTGTTTAGCCTTCATTAAATTGAGTCTACAGGTCAAAATTGTAAAGTAACCTTATAGTCCAATTTGGCATCTTTCTTCCTGGGTAGTATTCTTAATCCTTGAGGTTTGGATTCCAGATACCCAGAAGACAAAGCCTGGTATGAATGCAGTCACAGCTCTAATATTTAAAAAGGCAAATATATACCCACTTTCAGTTACCCTAAAACATTACCTGCTCTCTAGTTGGGTGGCTGTTTAATTTTAGAGAATAAATTGCTTTTGGAAAGAAGAAATCAGAGTAAAAAAGGAAAAAAAAAAAAAAAGAAATCTCATGGTCATTTGTTCTCCAGGGAGAGAAGATAAATAAAAGTAAGTGGTTTTAGGGGCACCTGGGTGGCTCAGTCGGTTAAGCTTCTGCCTTCCGCTCAGGTCATGATCTCAGGGTCCTGAGATTGAGCCCCGGGTTGGGCTCCGTGCTCAGTGGGGAATCTGCTTCTCCCTCTTCCCCTCTCCCCACATGTGCTCTGTCTCTCTCTTTCTCTCTCTCAAATAAATAATCATAAATAAATAAATAGAAGTGGTTTTATTTTATTTATTTATTTAAAGATTCCATTTTATTTATTTGACAGAGAGAGAGACAGCGAGAGAGGGAACACAGGCAGGGGGAGTGGGAAAGGAAGAAGCAGGCTCCCAGTGGAAGAGCCTGATGTGGGGGTCGATCCCAGAACACTGGGATTACACCCTGAGCCGAAGGCAGATGCTTAACGACTGAGCCACCCAGGCGCCCTAGAAGTGGTTTTAAAGCATGAGAGACTATGGACTCTGAGAAATAAACTGAGGGCTTCAGAGGGGAGGGGGGTGGGGGAATGGGATAGGCTGGTGATGGGTAGTAAGGAAGGCACGTATTGCATGGTGCCCTGGGTGTTATATGCAACTAATGAATCATCGAACTTTACATCAAAAACCAGGGATGTACTGTATGGTGACTAACATAATATAATAAAAAAATATTAAAAAGAAAAAAGATTACACATGAGGAATAAATAAATAAATAAATAAATAAATAAATAAAGGTTCCATAAACACAAAAGAAAACTTTAAAGAAATAACAATTATTGCCTGAAGCCCAAAGAAAAAATAAGTTCGCTTGCCAAACATTGAACAGAGAGACTTCATTAGAATAAAATACTACCACCTCCAAAAGATAGATAGATAGGTAGATAGATGGATAATCTTGTGTGTGTCTGTGTGTCTGTGTGTCTGTGTGTATCAGTATAATCGGGTTGAAATGCAAAGATTATTAATTCAGTGTTTTTTCCTGCTATTTATTCAGATATTATTGACGCGATTAAAAGTCTTTTAAAAATACCTAGTCGTTATGAGACACTTGCAAGGGACTGGGAGTCTTCTCACTGCCCATCCCTTGATGCATATGGAGCCCAAGGATGCACAGTGTCATTCAGACCATGTCGTGTACACTGGAACAAAGGCTCACCTTGGTGGGGGAGAAAAGGGTCGTAATACAGAAGTTATTCCAGTACGGTCAAAACTCTTTAGGCAGTTTGGTATAGATGTTAATGTAGTTGAACACTGTCAGAGAAAGGGCACGACTGAAACAAAGTACTAAGTAAAATCAATAGTTTTGAATAGACTGTCCTTCAGATTCCTTACCTGCTAAGACTCCTAAACTTTTCTCTTGTAGCCTTGTTACTAGGGAGGCCTAGAGGCTACAGTTGAAGAAGAAAAGCATTTCTCAGTGGTGGTTTTGGTTTTCCTCATAGTTCTCCCCACTCAGCTAGTTTGCAGAAGAAATCAAAATTGCAATTAGCAATTCTCTTTACCAATACTCTGACCTTACCTGTCTAGCTTTAGAAGTCTTTTCTGCCTGTTTTTTTTTTTCCACTTTTGTGTGACATAGTCATTTTTTTAGGGCTTCAATTCTCTTCTGTTAAAAATTCCCTTCTAGTTCTCAAAAAGAAAGATTAAGACACCATTTACCTTATGTCTGCCAATGAGAAACCAGTAAGTTTGTTCATCCACTCAAGTGATTCACTCTAAGCAATGTCTCCCATCAGACATTACTTGAAATTTGCAAAAGTTGCTTTTATTTACTGGTTAAACACATCCTTTCCTAGCATGAAGATCTCCCTTGGAGTTTGTAGCTTTTAATTATACAGTGAGGGCTTGGCCCTAAAATATTTAAGTAGCATTAAAATATTCTAAAAATAATATGAAGTTAGTTTTAAAACCATGCGGTAAAAGAGACTTTGGCTTTGGTATTGATATTTATGAACCACAGTAATCACTCAGGCAGCATCAAACACCAAATGGCCCATTTGAAAATCTAGCTATCCACTTTGGGCTCTTAGGTAGGTGGTATAGAGTAGAGAGTGTTTTTAACACTCATAATTTTTTCTTTTATGTTGATTCTAACTGAACAAACAGTTATTAAGTTTCACTCTAAGGATAATATAGTAAGGAATAATTTAAAATTTCCCATATGTGTGTTGTGTATGCATGTGCATGAACGAGCATGTGGTTTGAATATTGTGTATGGTGTGTGGGAGGTGGAAAATATAGAAAAGAAAGACAAAAGAAGAGATTGAGC
This sequence comes from Ursus maritimus, assembly GCF_017311325.1. Classification (NCBI taxonomy): domain Eukaryota; kingdom Metazoa; phylum Chordata; class Mammalia; order Carnivora; family Ursidae; genus Ursus; species Ursus maritimus. The sequence goes on from NW_024426663.1 coordinate 42,951,995, forward strand.
AAATGCTTGTAGCTCGGAGTTCTCCTTTTACTGGAGTAGTTATAACTGAAAGTGTTTTATACCTGAATGTTGGAGTCTTCGGATCAAGTCTTACCCAGCTCTGTAACTAGCTATTTAATATTTGGAAGCTGCTTAGCCTGCTTGAATTGTGGTTCTCTCATCTCTGCAAGAGGAGAATTTTTAACTTAAATGCTGTGAGGGTTAGATGAATAATGTTCAGGTTGAAGTTACTGATAAACTTTAGAATACTACATAAATGTAAGATATTGCCTATTTTTATTAGTGGTGACATTATTTTTCCAATGTGTCTTATATTGAAAGTCAAAAACAACAACATAACATGCAGAGTATTATTATAAGACACCTGTCATCATACGCTTCATTCTTTTAAGCTTAATTTTTATTGATAATATATGGTATGTTGTATGAACAAGACTTATGCTATTATAATTCCATGTCTAGTGAATGTCTGGAATATTAAGCACTTGCTGTGTTAATTTGTGAAACAACCAAGGCCATTTTAACTAGGAGCTTTGGCCTAAGATGTGCGGGCAGCAAACTTATACCATATTAGAAGAATTTGGCAGTGATTTTTTTGGATACTTGTTTTTTAGACATACAGGAATGGAAGAAAATGATAAGGAACACAGCCGTTCCTTAAATGATTAAACATAGAGTTACCATTTGATCTAGCAATCATGCTTCTAGGTTTATGCCCTGAAGAATTGAAAACATGTGTTCTCACAAAAAGTTGTAAATGAATGTTCATAGCAGTGTTATTCATAATAGGCAAAAAGTAGAAACAGTCCAAATGTGCATTAACTGATAAACGAATAAACAAATGTGTATCCATACAATGGAGTATTACTTGACAATAAAATTTATTCAAAACTAATACACGCTGTTATATGGATGGGCTTTGAGAAAACATACAAAGTGAAAGAAGCCAGAATGGCGTATTACATGATTCCATTTATATGAAAGGTCCATAATAGACAAACTTATAGAGATAGCAAGTATGTTAGTGGTTATATAGGGCTAGAGGAGGCATTGGGGGATGGGAGATTGATGGCTTAAGGAGTGAAAGATTTCTTTTTGGGAATAATGAAAATGTTCTAAATTTATGGTGATGGGTGTACAGCTCTGTGAATACACTAAAATATACTTAAAATCATATATTTTAAGTGGGTGAATTGTGTGGTATTTGAATTACATCTTGATAAAACTGTTAAAAAGTGCAATTTTCCTATATAGTGAACCCTCCCCAACTACTCTAACCAGTAGTTCTAGGAGGAGCCAGTCACGACCATACTGGATACAAATCAGCAAACATAGACAGAATAGGAGGCGGTTATATTAACAAAGCATTCCAAACCACAAGGTCTGCCTGGAAACCCATGCTTTTGTCAGGGGATGAATGACCAGCAGTGGTGAATAGATGAGCAGCCCTCAACTTTTTAATATATGACAATATATTCTGGAACCAGCAGGCTCGGAAAAATGCTATGTGAAGAGAGTCATTTTCTTTTCCTCCTTCTCCATTCCTCTCGAACTTTTCTCCACATGCACTGCTATTGTGATGAATTAATTTAGAAGAATTATAGTTGAGTGTACATTTGAAGGAACTTTTCTTTGCTTCCATGATTTTGAAGTATTTTCTTAGACAAGATTGGGGCAAGTGCAGAGTTGGAGTAAACCCTCAGTGGCCAAATTGCTAATAGGAAGAATTTTTATGTATGCACTCCCTCATTCTCTCCTATTTCTGTAGCTTCTAATTCCATTTCTAATCCTATAAAGTAGTATGTTCTGCCATGTTCTGTGTATAGTCTTCACCATTTCCACACTGCTCCACTTCTAGACACAAATAGCGCATTCATCATAGTTTCAGATGATCTCTCAGGAACAGAATGTATGTTCCCATTACATCCTCACATATAATCACTGCTTTTTAACACTCCCCCCGCCCCTTTGCCCTCCTTTTTTTGCTTAGCATTTAATTAAAGAATAGTCAGCTCAATAGACAGTAATGGGAAACCTAACCAAAAGATATATTTTACTAGCTTCAGCTTTGAAGTGTGAGATAATATCTTTCAGTTTTAAAAATTGATTTTCTATAAAGTACCTTTTTTCAGTGAAATGCTTCTAGAATATGACACTTCAATTCTAATTACTGTTATTAAATATCCATGAATCTGTTTTGAATAAGCAGAGTCAGATAAGTGGTATTTATGTACCAAGGAATACTATCTAAGTTAGCTTCCTGGACATGAGCGAATCAGTGGCTTACCAAATAAGAGAATTCGGCGTCTCTTGTTTGTCAATCAACTGCATTTATATTTCTGACAGTTTCCATGTTGGAATTTTTAAAAAATGAACATACAATCAGATCTGAACTGCTGTATTTAAATGAGTATTTCCTGATCTCCAATTAATGGGAATCTAGAGATAGAATGGTTGAAGAGTTTAAGTTTTATGATTGCTCTTCTGGGAAAAAAAAAAGTGGGTAGGCAATAAAGTCTGAGATCTCTACTATTAAACAAATGCACAATCATAAGTAAGTTGAAAAGGCCACAGTGAAATGCACACCTCTTAATTATATTACTGTTGATATCTATTTTAAATAGATATCAATATTAGTTATAAGAGTTTTATATGTTTTGCAGGGGGAACGTTCTCTTAGCATCTCTTAGCACTCTATGTGCTTATCATTACCTACCCTGAGCTTGCAACACAAACCTATTGCGCAAGCAGAGAATTTGTGCTGGTAAGTGTGAATGATTAGGTGGTGTATCAGTGGAGATGTACATAGAGGAAAATATGGAGAATTGGAAATGTCTAGGGTTCATTTTTTCACGGGCTGTGTTTCAGTAGTAAACTCTTACAAAGAATGAATGGTCAGAGGTGGGGACTAACTGGGTATTCTTAATGTGATTGGTTCTCAGACTGGGTTTCCTGAGAAGCAGACTCTGAGGAGATTCGTGGGACCATAACCTATGGAAGGGAGGGAAGAAAGCAGAATCAGGAGAGGAAGGAGAAGAAAAAGTTGGTCTGTAATACAGTTTCTATGCAGGCCTCAGCAGACCCAATAGAGAGTTCTGAAGCTGGGGTGGGTCTTCAGGGCTTTTAAACAACTCTGGAGCTGGGCCTTTATATCCTCTTGTTGACTTAATATTAGATGCTTGGGCAAGGTGGCCCTCCTTAGCTGAGGCAATTCACAAAGGGGGCTGATAGCTGAGAGCACTTTCCGAACGTAGGAAGATGAGTCATTCATTCCTGAAGGGGTTATCATCACAGCATCCACTGCAAATGGTGAGATATTTTGGAACTAGCAGGCTTTGAGAAATGCCATGTGGATGGATTCCTTGCTTCTTTCATTCCTTTCTTCTTTCTCTCCCCCAATCTAATGTTTTTTTTCCAAAAATACTTTAAAGGACTAAGCTCTCAGTTATCATAAATCCACCTATTCTTTTCACATCAAGACAGGAATTAATTATTATTATACTCAACAACCACAATTGTTTTCCATGGAAAAGTTAGTTCCATATATCTGATGACCCAAATACTTCTTGTGACAGTCCTTATTTAAGTGATATTAACATCCTGACAGCCAGATTTCAGAAGGAAGGTCCAGATAAAATTATTTTTTCTATTAAAGAAAAAAAATAATAAAGCACATTTATTGAGTGTCCACTAAATGTAACATCAAAGCTCGTTCTTATCTGTAATAGAAGTTGATAAATGAAACAGTACATTGATTTGACAAGTTTTGTTCTCATTTAACCACTAGTTTTTATGAAATAAGAATTTATTATTTGTTAATTCCAAATTCTTGCTTTTTTAAAATTAACGTATACTGTATCATTAGTTTCATAGGTAGAATTTAGTGATTCATCAGTTGCATACAACACCCAGTGCTCATTACTTCAAGTGCTCTCCTTAATGCCCATCACCCAGTTACCCCATCCTCCTACCCACTTCCCCTCCAGCAACCCACAGTCTGTTTATTGGAGTTGAGTCTCTTATGATTATATAGTGTATAAACATAACACTTTATAAAAATGACAGCATATTCATTTGGGCTGAATTGTTGTTTGGTTGACTATTCACTTTTGAGGGGTCTTTATTTAGCTATTGCATGGCTTTTGAAACATCCAAAAAAAAAAAAATCAAATGGTTGAGAGGCTAGTAAATGATATGAAATCAAGAAATCGAACTGGTAACAAAACAACCTTGCTTACTAAATACTGATTTTTTAGCAAGACATTACAATAAAGCAACTCTACCATTAAACATAGTCTAGAAACTACTAACCAGAAAACATAGCTTTTTCTAGTTGCTTTTAATTATATATTTTTTAAGAGATCTGGAAGGGTCACTTAAATGGCCCTTAGAATAGATACTGGCTAATGTCTGTGGAGTCTTTTAAGATTTCTATGGATTTTTTTTTAAAGCTCTCTGCCTGCTCAGGATAGCTGTTGTCATTGCTGACTCTATAGCAAGCCCAGAGTGAGCCCTGGAAGATGCACAGAGATAACTCAAGGCACTGATTTCCCCATCTTCAGCCACCTTATTCCATTAACTATTGGAATTCGCTCTCTCTTGATATAATTTGCATCTACCAAAAGAAGAGGAGAATTAGAACAGCTTTTGAAGCTTTCTGTGACTAAAAGAGTAATTGTTTTATTGACAACTGTGTTAGATTTGTTAAAAAGGGAAAAGGTGTTTTGAATGGAACCATTCTTCTAATTCATTCATCTTAGTTCTAAACCATGTAAGTAAAAATTAATCAGGTTGTTGAATCTAGTTTGAAAAGATCTGGGAGAAGTACTAGATTTTTTTTTTTTTCTCTTTGAAGTTACACGTTATTTGCAGTTGTGAGTTTGACTGTATTTTTCTCATAGGCTTCCAGTACATTGAGAACAAATTCAGTGCCGTTTTCAGATTGAGACCTTAAGCATTAATGCTCTTCTTTAACTTGTAGAGAAAAGTCTAAGCAGTTCTTTAAAGGAAACCATGGCGTAAACCATCAAGACTTTCTCATTTAATGGTCGACTTTTATGTCACAAAGTGGTGATTTTAAGTTATTGTATATAAGAGCTATGTTTTTCTTCATTTATGCAAAAAACATTTCCTGATAGTTGTCTAGTAAGTGGCAAATGTATATGCCATTTCTGGGATCAAAGCTATAGAACACCCAAGCTTCACTAAAGGCCTCAGTTTTGCTGTTTACAAACTGCTTTCCTGGATCTTAATGAACGTATTATTCCTGTTTCAGGAATAGGTCTCTCCATCCTTGTCTTTTGGTTTCCTATCTCAATTCTACGATCTCTTCTCTGGCCATTATACTTTAATCATTTCAAAATCCTGCCTCCGCAAGGTAATCTGTCCTGCTTTTCTAATCTTCTAACTTTCCATTACTCATCATTTCAATTCCTTCTACTGGCTCCCTATTGCTTTCCTAACCAATTTCAAATTACTTATCCTTATCTTGAAGGCCATTCACCACTCTGGTCCTGCTTATGCCTTCTTCCTTATCACTTCCGATTTTTCCCTTTGCTCACACTTCTACATGCAAGCACATTTCCAAAGTAGGAGAACGCTTTAGGTTTATATAATGCTTTTGCCTTGAAGAGCTTTAATCTTTTTCTCATATCTTCTCAGAGAAAAAAGTAATTGAACTGTGGTTCAAAATTCAGTAATGTAACTGGCAGTAAGATCCTGGCCATTGTGCACAACTTTACTCGGTACTGACTGACCTCTCCGTTCCTTTGGTCTCATGTTAGGTTTCATCCGGAGCTGTCTGAGGGTGTTCCTTAAGCAGATGCCTTATTTCCAGGCCATGTTCTCTGTAGTAGCAGATAATTTTTGAAAATAAATCATAGAACCACAGAATTTAAGTACAGACAAGGATTCCCCACATATAAGAATCCAGCTTCCCATTATAGAAATCCATCTCAACATCCCTAATTCCTAAACTGCCTTGTCAGGAGAGGAAACCAACTCACAAAGATAAGCTCTGTCCTTGTTGCACAAGACTTATTTTGAGAAAAGTCTTCTTTGTGCTAAAGTCTGGTTCCCTATCAACCCCCAACTCTGGATATGAGGCATGTCACTGGAAAGATACAAAATAATTCTAATACTCTCTCCTAACTGTGAAAATACAACTGCCCATGGCCATAATCTCCTCCATTAAACCTATTTGGGGTTGCTTCAATAATTCATCTAGTGGCAGACTTTTTGAAAAATGTCACTCTTGTCTTGCTGCACCTCTGATATAATTTGGTCAGCAAACTTCACAGGAAGGCTTGCTGTCAGCACTGGTCCACATGTTCCTGTCACTTACTATGTTTGTCAGTCATATTGAAGGTAGTTCTTATAACAGTGCAAATTAATGATTAATCATCTTTTAAATTTAATGAATATAGAAGCTCATATTCATAGTATTAATATTCATAGACTCAAAGAGTATTTAATATTGTTCAATGATTCTAAAAACATAGGGGTAACAACATTGTATTTGAGACTGACTTGGAAAAAGATACTGTTTTTCAGTCTAGTATTTTAAAGAACTTTTGAGATGTCACTGAACAGTATTTTTAGGATTTTCACATTTCTCACACATGAGCACTTTGGGAATTGTTCAATGAATATGTCTCCTGAACACTTTGTTCCTTGAAATTATCAAATCTTCCTTGGATTTGTTTTCCTCCCTGTTTTTCGATGAGTGGGTGGGATCGGGCCATCACTATCATAATGAGAACTATTTCTTTTCCCAGTGAAAATGCTCTATTCCAGTTGGAAAATAGAATAAATTAGGTTTATGTTTTTTTTTTTTACTCTTTTAGGGGTTCTGGAATCGTCTAAGAATCTAATGAGATCTGGCAGTACTCTCTTGGAAACTATACATGTCCATATGACCACACAGAGAGCTGGCATTTAATTTTAGGAGTATAAGTGCCACTGGAATCATACCGTGTTTCCATTGCAGGGTACTGATTCCAGGTTGAAAATCACTGATTTGGTGTACTTCAGTTACATATATCTCTTCTTCCTATAAAGAAATATAAAAATAAGATTATATTAATTATGTGTTTCTTAGCTCCATTCAGTAATCTTTAAGGCAAAATTATTTCCTAAACTAATTTTAATTCAAATCTTTATTTCTAAAACATTGGGATTTTTAATGCGAGCACAGTCATATATTTTTATGATACAAACTTTTTCTTCTGAATACTTTCTTTAAAGTATTTTCAGGGCGCCTGGGTAGCGCAGTCGTTAAAGCGTCTGCCTTCGGGTCAGGGCGTGATCTCGGCGTACCGGGATCGAGTCCCACATCGGGCTCGTCTGCTGTGAGCCTGCTTCTTCCTCTCCCACTCCCCCTGCTGTGTTCCCTCTCTCGCTGGCTGTCTCTCTGTCACATAAATAAATAAAATCTTAAAAAAAAAATAAAGTATTTTCATAATTAAAAATATATAAAAATATTTTTCTCTGTAAATCCTCAAACTCCAAACTTCTTGAGTCTTATTTACAGTTATCTCCCACACATGGAAGATGATGATACATCTTAGGACGATTTTTAATTCTTTGAAATGTGTCACTAGATTTATAAAAATAGCTGTAAAATATATATACCTGTATGTAGATATAGGTATATTTGAAATCAATATTTTCCTTATCTCTTAAAAAAGCTTTGAAAATCCCCAACCTTAGGGGCTCCTGGGTAGGTCAGTTGATTAAGTGTCCAGCTCTTGGGTTGGGCTAAGGTCATGATCTCAGGGTCCTAGGATGGAGCCCCATGTCTGGCTCCATGCTCAGTAGGGAGTTTGAGGTTCTTTCCCTCTTTGTCTCTCCCCCCTCTTGTGCTCATGCTCTCTCTCTCAAATAAATAAGTAAATCTTAAAAAAAAGGAAAATCCCCAACTTCAAAAATAAATTTAAAATGTTTATGTACAAATAATGTACAAGGAATGATAGGACATAATAGCGTGAAGCGTACAGAGCTATTCAGCATATCATATGTAGATTCATAGTTTTAAAAAAATAATTCTGTTATTATTAGCTAAAGGCAAAGGTTGTATTAGTGTTTTTTAAAAATATTAACCTTAGTTTGTCAATATTTTTCTTGTTTTATTTTTTAATATTTAAAAATTTATTTTTTTAATTTTTATTATTGAATATAATTGACATACAGTGTTATATTAGTTTCAGGTGTACAGCATAGTGATTTGACAGTCCTATACACTCACCAAACCAGAACTAACAACGCCTTTCATTCAGCTTCTAATTAGCTAGCTCCCAGAAAGGCCATAGTCAATCCAGTACCGCCCCATCTAAGGGAAAGCATCAGTGTGAAAACGAGTGAGTAGACATTAGCCTTAAACAACTGTAGTTGAAATATCTTAACTTTCATAAAATTCCCAGGTCATCTGAGCATGTCACCCCAGTGTTAGAGCCATCTCCAGTGCCTTGGAAAGAGGCTGTGAAGCTTCCTAGTTTATCATGATAAACCCACTTCTATTGTGGATTATAAAATTTCTAGACCACAGCAAAGTGGCTTGCCTGAGGAAATAGAGAAGTTGACTTTACAGTGACACAGAAATAGTTATAATTTTCTTAGAGTTTAGCCACCACTTATCAGACATTTCATAGTTCTTTTTATGCATTCTCCTTTAGAAGTTTTTTTTGATAGCCAATATTCTGCAAATTATACTACTTTCTTAAGTCACCCCAGTCATTTAATAGTATAATCTTTTGAGAGGGAAAACAGTTGGGCTGCAGTAAGCTTTAAACATTCATTTGTTTCCCAGTAGGGGGATCTGCATAGTAAAAAGTAATACCTTTTATGTGAAATGTTCCCCTTGGTTTATTTTAAAGCACAAATGGTATTGTGTGATAATGGGATGGAAATCCAATTCAGCGAGTGGAATATGCTATTTATGATCTGGATTGTCCTTTATGTTTTCCACTTTAGTCCTTAAGAACCTGAAAATCCACCATTGTCTGGTTAAAACACACACAAACACACACGCACACACATAAGAATGGAAAATTCTCTTAAACTCACATATTAATTGGCAGCATTGTTCATCTAAAAAACCTGAAATAAATGGTGATAAGAACCTATGGACTAAGTTTCAATGTAAACAAATGGGCTATTTAATTCTCTCTCAATATAGCAACTTCAAGTGAACAATGCAGCATGACTCTGGGGCCATAATTCGGGAACAATCTGTAAGGCAAAATATAGAGGCACTAATTTTATTGCATTTACAGCCCACGTACTGCAACACCGGGTTTGTTCCTGTTATTCCGGCTAAAGATGAGTCAGGAACCTCTAATGTGGCCTTTCCTAAATGACAACAATTGATTCAGAATGTGAGACTGAGAGAAAGCCTAGAAGTCTGACCTTCAGATTAATTTAACTATAGATCAATAATACATTACTTAGACCAGTGCAGTACCCCAAATCCCCACAGCGGCTGCCAGGATACTATTTTACCTCACATAATTTGGTTAAGAACAGTCAATATAGATAAATTTGTCCCACTGATAATTTGCTGATTCAGGGAGCATACACTGTCCACCCACAATGTAGATTCAGCTCGGGCCTGCTCCATATAACATAGTCACCAACTTTCCTGCTCTCCTACAAATGTCCTAATCAAAGCATGGTTCTCAATGTTCAGTTAAACCAAGGCTTGTTCTCATTGCCTAGACTCTACCCCATGCATGATTGCACCTATCTTGGCATAGAACCCTTTCCCTTTGGAGGTAATAACGTTGGGTGTCTTCTAAAGTTACCAGGTATTATCGGTATTATGGGGGAAGGTGGCAGGCAAACTCTGGTTTATGGCCTTATGTGTTATTAGTGAATTATGATTTCTTAGCATGATATTCATGATTACATATTCATATGTTAGCAAAACTTTGGTCTATTAGGGAGAACCACCAAGATTTTTCAAAGTAATTTTCTACTTCTGGATGCAAAGTATATAGGTGTTTCAGTAGCATCCTCACTGGCTTTCTCACCATATCACTGGATAACAGGAAGACATGTGAATTGATGCTAGGTTGTATTGTGCATATGAAAGAGTTAAGTTTAGCAATCCCCTATCAGTTCATTTTTCACTATGTATTTTTTCTTTACAAAATTATTTTAACTCTCCTGAGATAAAACCATATACTATTACTGCACATATTTAAAGTTTACAGTTGGCAAACCTTAATAGATGTGTATACACCTGTGAAAAAATTACCAAATAAAGATAAAAAACATAGTGTATCACCTTCCTAAAAGTTTCCTCTTTCTCTTTTGCCATCCCTAACTCCAGCCCTCTTCTAGAAACCCCATCTTCCTGAAGCTCATCAGTGCTCATGTGAAGACGCAAGGGAAGCCAGGGCAGGTGTCCCAAGTTCTCTGCATGTGCTGCTGTCTCTCTCCTATGTCATTCTGCTCAGCAAACTATCTGCCTGACCTCCCCAAATTCCTGGCTCTATCTCCTCAATGTAGGGACACTGGCGGGCTCTGGCTGGGTTCCCCCTCCCTATGCTGAGGCCTAGAAACTCTTTGCAGGCAGAAAGCTGGAGCAGTCATGGGACTTACCTGACGTGCTTTCCTTTTCAGTGCTCGTTGTCCCGTGCAACCTGTTGCCTAATGTCTAAAAATGGTTGTTTCATGTATTTTGTCTGGTTTTACAGTTCTTTCATAAGGAGATGTAAACCTGGCTCCCTTTTACTCCATCTTGGCAGGAAACAGAAATCTCCCCAGTGACCATATATTTGATTGTTATGGTCAGCATCTGAAAAGAACATTTAAGAGATTGATTATTTCATATTAAGGATGTTTTTGTTACATAGATTTTACTTAAACAGAGGAAGTTTATTAGAAGCATTTGTTACACAAGTTATAAAAGATCATTGTAAAAAAAAAATGAGAAAAGTCTAGATTAACAAAAATTGTTAAAAATATTCCCTGTAATTAGAAATGACAGTCAACATTTTGTAGTTTTTTTTTCAGAATATTCTTAGATGTTTATAGAATATTGAAAAATAAAGGAACATGTTATACATACTGATACTTAAAATAATTTAAACTAAAAAGTAGTAAATACTTCTCAGTAAAATTATATATATAAACTTATATATATATATATATATATAGTGAAAATTGTACTTTTACTCCCACTCTCAGAACTTCCATTAAATGTCATATAGTTTTTTTCCACAGTTTTTTTTTTTTTTTTATGGATTTTTTTTTTTCTCACAGGCCCGATGTGAGACTCGATCCGGTAACACCGGGATCACGCCCTGAGCCGAAGGCAGACGATTAACCGCTGTGCCACCCAGGCGCCCCTCCACAGTTGTTTTTATGCATGCACAACACACTATGAGTATTTTTCCATACAAAATAAATCATTCTGTATATATTTCGTTCTCTTTTGTTATTTTTCTTTCCGCCTTACTCCATACAGATAAACTTGACCATTTAAATGGCTTCTATTCCATTACGTGGGTGAACAAAGTATATTAGCCAATTTGCTAATGATAGACATTTGTTTCTCCTACCTTGTTGACATTGTTCACTTGTTTCTTAGTATTTTTAGACAAGTGACTTGACCGAAAATTATGTGCATTTAATATAGTATAGCCGTGTTACTATATGTATAGGTGTGGTGTAGTCATAAAATAGTTATAGCCAAATTACCCTCCAAAAATCTGCATTATTTTCCAGCAATATATTAGTGTCTGCTTTCAAAAATGCACCCAACCCTTAGAATTATTTTAATCTTTTAAATCTTTATCAAAAAGATTTGTATAGGGGCACCTGGGTGGCTCAGTCAGTTAAATGTCCCACTCTTGGTTTTGGCTCATGTCATCATCTCAGGGTCGTGAAATTGAGGCCTGAGTCTGGCTCCTCACTCAGTGGAGAGGCTGCTTGAGATTCTCTGCTCCTCCCCGTACTCACACACTCTCTCTCTCAAATACATACATACATACATACATACATA
>NW_024426663.1:42964011-42966157 GCF_017311325.1 Ursus maritimus
ATACATACATACATACATACATACATAAATAAACAAAATCGTTTTTAAAAAGATTCGTATGAATTATTATCTGTTAGTTTAATTGCCATTTATTTGATTGTTAGAATTGAACTTCTTTCTCAGCCTTTTGGGGGAACAGTTACTCTCCACTGATGGATTTTGCCTAGTTTTATACTGGCATGTTCATTGTTTTCTTTTTTTTTTTTTCCTTTTTTTCCCCTCCCCCCCCTTTTTTTAAAGCGAGGGAGGAGGGGAGAGGGGCAAAAGGGGAGGGAAAGAGAAAATTTGGGAGGGAGGGGGAATCTCAGGTAGGCTCCAGACCTAGTGCGAAGTGATCTCACGACACTGAGATCGTCACCTGAACTGAAATCAAGAGTTGGAGGCTTAACCACTGGGCCACTGAGGTGCCCCCATTGTTTTATTTTCTAATTTGTAACAACTCATCTTAAAAGTTCCCCTCCCATGATAATTTTGCCATATTTTAAAGGAATCTGGTGTGGTGTTTATTAAAATAAAATTGAGTTTATAGAAAAATTGGAGAGGATTGGTTGGCTGACTATAACGTGTCTCAACGGTTGTCTGCCAAGGGAAGGCCAGGGTGGAGGGGAAAGCAGGGCTTCAGAAATAACACAAGGAAAGTTTGGGAGTGATGGATATATCCCTTGCCTCGCTTGTGGTGAAGTTTTCACAGGTATATACATCTGTCAAAACCTGTCAAGTTGTACACTTTAAGTTGGTATGTTTTATGGTCTCTCAGTTGGAGCTCAATAAAGCTGCTCTTTAAAAAAGTGGCACCAAGCATTCAATAAACTAACATAAAAATTGAGTTTGATTATAATATTTTTTCTGTTATCTTGGTTAGGTTTCTCCTGTCACAGTTATGATGACTTTCCAAAATAAATTGGGAACCCAAAGAAACTACCTTTCACCTTTAAGATTAAGAAAACTGAGGGGCGCCTGGGTGGCACAGCAGTTAAGCGTCTGCCTTCGGCTCAGGGCGTGATCCCGGCGTTATGGGATCAAGCCCCACATCAGGCTCCTCCGCTATGAGCCTGCTTCTTCCTCTCCCGCTCCCCCTGCTTGTGTCCCTCTCTCGCTGGCTGTCTCTATCTCTGTCCAATAAATAAATAAAATCTTAAAAAAAAAAAAAAAAGAACTGAAATAGTAAAACAGAAGTTTCCAGATTAAACTCTGTCTATAAAAAACTGAAACATAAATATGACTTCTGAGTAGCATTATGTGGGAATTACAGTCTATAAATCTCTGGAACTGAGGTAGAGAAAGCAAGAAAAAGGGATACAGGATTGCTTTAAACTTGAACCGTGTAGCTAAAGAATGATCATGATCTTATAAATTTTTACAGATTTCAGTATGGAGAAAGAGGCACACTTAAAAATCTTTCTGTTTATTGCCAGTGGTGACAATTTAGACTCCAAAACACAGTATGAGCTTGAGTCGCAGCCACAGTGATCAGGCAGGATTTATGGAGGGGAGATGACTGAAGAATATACTAGAAGAACAGGTTACTAGAACAGCAACGGGTCTGCCAGGGCTCAAACCCTAGCCCAGTGGGGCATCAAGCTGCAGCTTTGGAGTGGGAAGTGCCCGAGAGTATGGCGCACTGCCCCTGCTCTGTAGTGCGGAGCACTTTCGTAAATGTTCGTGAAATGACTTGAAACCTTCTTTGCCTTAAGAATGACATAAACTTTGAGTTCACAACAACATCAACGTATCTTGATTAGGAGGAGGAGAAGGAGAAGAGAAAGAGAAGGAAAAGGCAGTAAAGAAAAATATTTTTGATGCACTTGACAGAGAGTGGGAAGCAGTCAGGTGTTGGAGTCTTAAGCGCAGGGTTCAACTCCGAACTTTGACATCTACTCACTGTGAAAAACAACAGAATAAATTGTTTAGCTTTTTAGAATCCCAGTTTCTTCAGTTCTGTAAATTGGTAACAAAGACGTTTACGCCTTCTAAGGTTATGGTAAAAATCAAATGTCTTAATGCATGTATCAGTATTTTTCAAAATATAACACTACTTTTGCTACTTTCCAGTAATTTTGTTTTGCTTTGTTTTGTTTGTTGTTGTTGTTGTTCTATATGCACTCTGGTTTTAAATCTATAGTTATTTCCCCCCCCCCCAATCATT